>NW_007378681.1:0-87009 GCF_000475195.1 Diaphorina citri
TATGCGGCATTTTCTTCCTTCTTTTCGCACAAACTGTTCTTTCAAAGAGAAGTGGGACGTACATGTGTAAGTAAAAGATAGCTAATAAATGCCAATAATAAGCCCCATCGTAGCATTGCAAAAATACTCGTACATGATCTCAAATATCTGTTGTACATGATATATCTATAAGTATCATGAGTAGTCTTTTGGTCCTTTCATCAAAAGTTTACTACAATGTTTGCAGACAAGGAATGTTAATTGTGTGAGTTTTCAACTCGGAAAACCACCCTAGGATGTCATCATGGAATAAGTTAAATAATCCGTCTGATACCTAGTATTCTACCGGGATGTCTAAAGACCTGGGTCGATTACTTTACTACCCATAATTATGTAGATAGCTACATGTAGTGGGTACCTCGCTCTTTTAATACTGATACTAACGCCCAAGTCTAACTGTCGAGGATTTCGTCAGAAGAACATCAAATGAATTAATTATTTCAACACAAGCATAACTGATGATAATTACCCTAGCACATGCCACATTTCTGTATATTCGGGTACGCTGCCCCTCTGTCTGGCATCTTGTGTAGGCTGCATGGCACTTGTTTGCACTTTGTTGTCGTGCTAGGTCAATTAAGTGGTCAAGTCAAGAAGTCAACGAGAGATTATTTCCTATGATCTCATCGTTTGTCATAATTTCATTCATTCAATCAATTTTACATTCATTCATTCACGCATTACACAATAAAGACATGGTGCGAGTCATTCCGAGGATCCAAGGTCTGTGAGTCGAAAATACAAAGCATTCTGTGCATCTTCTGGTCTGAACGTCTTTTCAACCGAAATCGACGCAACATGGTTCTAAAAACGATCTTTAATGTGTGCTTCAAGCTATTCCCACAATATGACAAGATCTTTTTAAACAAAAGATACAACACAGCAATCTCTTATTTATAAGATATTTTCAAAATAAATTCGCAACCTTTTACATGGGACTATGACTTTTTGAACAGAAATCCGAAAACCTGATTAACAAATCCATCACATAATATTCACATAGCATGCTGAGGATTCAGAAGTATAAAGTAGCCAGAAGTCGGTAGTCGGGATTAGTAATGACCCCCGTCTTCAATATTTTGGCCTCTGAACACAAAAAACTCATTTTTCTTTCAACGACTACCTATACCTAAGTTTTTTCTATATCCAATGCTCCCCACTAAGACTAAATTAAAGTTCCTAAAACAGACTCTGAAGTTTCTCATTTTGTTGAAAAAACATAAATAAATAAAAAGTGCAATACAACACCGCACGATAGTTTTAATTCAAATTAAATGTCTGTAGCGCTGTAATTTGGATTTGCTATCAAATAATAAAAACCAATAAATTTCAGCGACAGTGAATGCAGCGTCGCGTAAAATAAATAAATAAAAAATATCTGTGGAGAAGTAATTATAATATGCTAAAACTAAAATTGTAGCAAGGCAGTAGAACCAGATTGTTCAGGGTATACTCATCTAGGGATAACGAGTAGATTAGGTAAGTACTAGAACTGCCTAGTACATATTTATGAATTGGAACAACTTGAAACAACCATAGTAAAGAAAATTGTTGGACATGACATGTATGCCTCAGCTAAAAATACCAATGTCCTAAAAGTTTGATTCAAATTTCAAAAGAGCCTATCAAGAAGGACATGTATGGAAACATCTCCATATCTTTTCAGCAATCCAATGAGTTCGCAGAATGGGGATTTGCAATGACCCGGTAAGTTGGAATGTTTGTGAATTATGAATTCTCACTTGCTTTCATATGGTGGTAATTTATATCGCACCTAGCCAGCATGGTGCGGGGACCAACATCTTCATCCTAAGCCGCGGGGAATGAGTTATAACTTTCAATTTGGAAGTTGTTTTTGTGGAGGTGTTATAGATGTTTGAGATGGTGCTTGAGCAAGCTCTCATCATCGAGAGGTGCTCTGCAAGATGCGCCTTGCAAACATCTTTTGGGACCAGGAGATTTTCCGCATCAGGGAGAATGCATCTTTATAATACCTATCTACAACAACTTCCTGTTGTTGTTGTGGCGGCTTTAGCTTTCGCCGAATGGTGATGGCAGATTAACAACAACAACTCCCTAGTTTCCTACCGTCTACTATGCTGTTATCTCCAAGGCCATTAATCTGAAGGATTGAACCAAGGGTTCTCAATCAAATTGGTTGGATAATGGGTACATGGATTTTGGGTTGGTCGTTCGTTCACAGATGAACGGTTTAATTAACGATAATATTTGTAATATTTTAGTACTAAATTACTAGTCAGCAGTTTCTATTCTAGAGCATATTATACCCTCTTGGGGACTAACAACAAATAGGTGATATTCTCCAGAATATAGATGGAAATCAGCGAAACTTGATCAACCTATGCAGAGAAACAAAGGGAGACGAAACATTGTGCTATTCCTTCTCAATTATAATTATTTATTGTTTTGTATTCCAGTCTCATGCTCAATTGCACATTTTCATAATTTTTTAGGAGAACTAAAAAAGAAGGAACCTTTCGTCCAGTTAAACCTTTCTTCTTTCAAATGTTCGAGTTTTGGAAAGTTCAACATTCTTCTATTTGTTATTTTTCTCGAGAATCAACAGTCTATGTTTAGCAACACGTTGAATGATCAATAGAACCTGGGCACTGACCTTTGCAAAGAACAGACTCAGATTAATATACAAGACCATAGAACAAGAGAACTATTCAAAGGAGTTCAAACTCAGCAACAAACAAGATCATCTTTGTCAGAATGATTGCCAACATCCGGTAACGGACAAGCGCCAGAAAAAGAAGATAGTGAGAAGAAAGACTCCATGATCTGAGAAGACTTCATGACATTAACATCATGCATCTAATTGTTGAACATGTAACATTGTGCTATTCCTTCTCACTTAATTATAATTATTTATTGTTTTGTATTCCAGTCTCATGCTCAATTGCACATTTTCATAATTTTTTAGGAGAACTAAAAAAGAAGGAACCTTTCGTCCAGTTAAACCTTTCTTCTTTCAAATGTTCGAGTTTTGGAAAGTTCAACATTCTCTTGTTTGTTAATTAATATACAAGACCATAGAACAAGAGAACTCTTCAAAGGAGTTCAAACTCAGCAACAAACAAGATCATCTTTGCCAGAATGATTGCCAACATCCGGTAACGGACAAGTGCCAGAAAAAGAAGATAGTGAGAAGAAAGACTCCATGATCTGAGAAGACTTCATGACATTAACATCATGCATCTAATTGTTGAACATGGGATATTGCAAAAAAAAAAAAACTTTCAAAAGACTATGAGAAATGCCATGGAACGCAAAACTCTTGTTGAGAATACTAACTAATAAGAAATTTATCTATCAAGTGCAAGAGGTTAGCAAAGTTCAGAAACACCGCCGAGGATTAAGGATTGTAATCACAAGTTATCAGTCCTGACAGAATTTGCTGCAATCAGTCGTGTGTAATGAGACTACCAGACCACCTTGTACAGCAGGTGTTTGACTAGGGTAGTGTATGAATGCTATTCGTGACACGTTGTTGCATATTCTGGATGATCGGCAAGTGGTAAAATAGACGAACCGCGGAATAGACAAACCGATCATGAGGGGCAATTGGTAATGGACAAACAGATTATACGATACTTCTTATTCTTCTTAACATAACTTGTACTGTATCTACTTGATACTCAGCATAATTCACAGATAAACCACTTAATTGAAAGTCTTCGTGTTTTCTTGTTGTGAAAAGAGCGGACTCCGTGAAGTGTGAATGGCATCACACATCTTATTTTACACATCACGCCATCAAGGTGACATTCTATCAAAAGAACGACGCAATACATGCAGTAAATCCACAGAAATGGGATCTTTTGACGAGATTGATGTAGATTTTTACTTTTTAGTCAGATAATAAGCAAGGTAAATTAAGATTTAAATTTTAGATCACGGACTTACCACAATACCTGAGGTTCCTATTTTATTTTTTCAAACTGCCATTAGGTATACTGTATGACGGTATACTCCATGACCTAACTAATGTATGATGTATCCCTTGCAGACAAAAATCGTCAGATTTTATCTCTCATCGAAGCTCATGAAGCAAACAGTCTCAATAGATTTCTCCTCTCCAAAGTCCCGGTACTCCCTGTGTATATCTGCAGAGGGGCACGCCTATACAACAAATAGGTACATAGTATAAATACTCCATTGCTGGCGCGCTCAGCGCTCGGTTTATAAAGTGCCGCTTTTTATATATTAATCCTTCTTGAACATAAAGACATTAAAAAATTTAAAGAGACAAGAGTCATATTATTTATGACAACACTTGTGATAATCAAATCTGTCTACTGGGTTCTCTGGAAGACTGGGAGAGTTCAACATGTGTAATACCGCGATGAAGAGTCCAAGTATCGGAACAAACTGATTTCTGCTATTCATTTGGTCAAGGGCAATGATTTCGTATTAAATAGCTAAAAAGATGGTCCGACTTCTGACATTTTGGACCGAGTTTCTTCTTCGTACAGTCTGAAGGCTTGATGTTGGATAGCCATATTTGACAGTATATGAGGAATAGAACAGTCAAATGGGATGATCAATTCATTTCATCGATAGACACGAAAACTAAACAGTGATCATACCCGTTGTCACCATACCAGGTGAGTTCAGCTCTCCAAAGTCCCGGGACTCCCTGTGTATATGTGTGCAGAGAGGCACGCCTATACAACAAATAGGTACATAGTATAAATACTCCATTGCCGGCGCGCTCAGCGCTCGGTTTATAAAGTGCCGCTTTTTATATATTAATCCTTCTTGAACATAAAGACATTAAAAAATTTAAAGAGACAAGAGTCATATTATTTATGACAACACTTGTGATAATCAAGTCTGTCTACTGGGTTCTCTGGAAGACTGGGAGGGTTCAACATGTGTAATACCGCGATGAAGAGTCCAAGTATCGGAACAAACTGATTTCTGCTATTCATTTGGTCAAGGGCAATGATTTCGTATTAAATAGCTAAAAAGATGGTCCGACTTCTGACATTTTGGACTGAGTTTCTTCTTCGTACAGTCTGAAGGCTTGATGTTGGATATATTTGACTGTATATGAGGAATAGAATAGTCAAATGGGATGATCAATTCATTTCATCGATAGACACGAAAACTAAACAGTGATCATACCCGTTGTCACCATACCAGGTGAGTTCACCCTG
Organism: Diaphorina citri; assembly: GCF_000475195.1. Lineage (NCBI taxonomy): Eukaryota > Metazoa > Arthropoda > Insecta > Hemiptera > Psyllidae > Diaphorina > Diaphorina citri. Next base: position 5,226 of record NW_007378681.1, read on the forward strand.
TAATAAATATTATATCGGCTGGATTTTATTCTGTAAGATCACAGAACCAGTTCTCCATTATTTATTTTATTAATGTCCACTGAGTCACAAAAGTTTATTAAAAAAATACTCCTTTGCTGCTGAAAATAAACTTAATTAGTTTTCTTCTTTATTCAAATAATATGGGATATTTTTTTACTTGAACTTCTGGTGAAATATTTAAAAATTAAAAAGATTTTCAGTTACCTATGTACTATCAGTTACTATGTTCTATCGATTGTCGAAACATATTACTTTCTATTTTTCAGGAGACATTATGTGTAGATATAAACATGTTTCATAACCGAATTCAGGGTAATTGGAGCAAAAGCCAACTTGATGTTTGTGGTTGTTGGTTGTTGTTCTTATTCTTGTCAGCTCCTTATTAGGTTGAGTATACCCTGCGATAGTCCGATGTGATGTGCCCAGCTGCCCAGAATCCAGTGCAATCAACATCTTAAGGCCGCTCCTCACCGGCCTCGGTTTGGGTATTTACTTAAGTAAGAAATAAAATATTATCAACTCCAGTCTCTGATGATTCTCAGTTCCGAGGTCTTGGCTATAGCCAGTGACTCTGACATCCGAGGTAGAGGATTTAAACCAATGACATGTTAATCTTGTTCTTTATAAAGACTCTGTGGATGTTTCACAGCTTCATTCAGAGTTGTCTCGATTCTCACATGGACATTTAATTCTTACGCATCAAAAAGTTTCCTTCTAATCACCGCCTGATTCTACTTTGAAGTATTTATTTTCAGAAAAATATAAACATAATAAGTACACACATCGTATTAAAACTATTATCATCGGAATGATTAAAGTGAGAAACGAGTTTCTTGTATAATAAGCTATTGGATTCTGTCCACTGTCAAAGAGTATACGGGCAGGAATTACCTTTTCCTGCGCTCCTATCTTGTCAAAGATCTGTTTGTTTTCCTCCAAAGTATTTGCCAGGATTGCAGAGTCTTAATGAAGTGTTAGAGGTGTGATTATTTTTATAATAAGCTATTGGATTCTGTCCACTGTCAAAGAGTATACGGGCAGGAATTACCTTTTCCTGGGCTCCTATCTTGTCAAAGATCTGTTTGTTTTCCTCCAAAGTATTTGCCAGGATTGCAGAGTCTTAATGAAGTGTTAGAGGTGTGATTAGCCACAGGAGATGTCTGGTAATAATCTGATAGAGTATGATGAAGAACTAAGCTGTGTGATGGTCTATCAACAGAGCTTGTACCAGATTACACTATAATTAGTGGGTAGCTTAGAAACATACCGCCTCTAGCATAATACAAGTAATAATATAGGTAGTAACATTTATTATTATTTAGGTAAGTACATTGATTGGGGTATATTATTTAATAAACAGACATATTTTTACAGTCAAAGCTAAAAATCTAAAGCACTAGCTTTCGAGAAGAAGAAACCCATAGTATAATCGGTTCAACATGGTGAAGACGGGTCAAAGTAAACTCAAGAATGACTCACACTTTAACTATAGGTGAGAATGGTGAGACATTGGATGGAGGCTGTCAACGTGTTGATATCATTAGCTTCGGCATTTACACAATATGACAAAGATCTTTTTACATAAAAGATACAACACAGTAATCTCTTATTTATAAGATATTTTCAAAATAAATTCGCAACCTTTTACATGGGACTATAACTTTTTGAACAGAAATCCGAAAACCTGATTAACAAATCCATCACATAATATTCACATAGCATGCTGAGGATTCAGAAGTATAAAGTAGCCAGAAGTCGGTAGTCGGGATTAGTAATGACCCCCGTCTTCAATATTTTGGCCTCTGAACACAAAAAACTCATTTTTCTTTCAACGACTACCTATACCTAAGTTTTTTCTATATCCAATGCTCCCCACTAAGACTAAATTAAAGTTCCTAAAACAGACTCTGAAGTTTCTCATTTTGTTGAAAAAACATAAATAAATAAAAAGTGCAATACAACACCGCACGATAGTTTTAATTCAAATTAAATGTCTGTAGCGCTGTAATTTGGATTTGCTATCAAATAATAAAAACCAATAAATTTCAGCGACAGTGAATGCAGCGTCGCGTAAAATAAATAAATAAAAAATATCTGTGGAGAAGTAATTATAATATGCTAAAACTAAAATTGTAGCAAGGCAGTAGAACCAGATTGTTCAGGGTATACTCATCTAGGGATAACGAGTAGATTAGGTAAGTACTAGAACTGCCTAGTCTTTGACTCATTAGTAGAAACAATGATCAGTATCGACTATATCAAGTTAGGTGACCAAATTGTGAGAGGTAAATTTTGCAAATCATCAATATCTTCGTCAAAAGCATAAATGTTGTGTTTTGATGATCCGATTGATCTGTGTACCTGAAGCTCTTTAAAACCTGCAGGGATTTCTCTGCGTTTTGATGATCTTCCTAATCATAAATTGGTAGGTACTATATATAGGTAATGTGTCAGCAAGACCGGTACTTCCTTAGAGGCACCAAAGCACATCAGTCGGGTGATTCTGTATTCTTTGACTTGAATCATGATTTTGTTGACAAAATATTCTTCAATACAAGAATCATATTTGAAAGAAATGAAAGAATTCAAAATATTATTGTAAGTACTAGAACTGCCTAGTACATATTTATGAATTGGAACAACTTGAAACAACCATAGTAAAGAAAATTGTTGGACATGACATGTATGCCTCAGCTAAAAATACCAATGTCCTAAAAGTTTGATTCAAATTTCAAAAGAGCCTATCAAGAAGGACATGTATGGAAACATCTCCATATCTTTTCAGCAATCCAATGAGTTCGCAGAATGGGGATTTGCAATGACCCGGTAAGTTGGAATGTTTGTGAATTATGAATTCTCACTTGCTTTCATATGGTGGTAATTTATATCGCACCTAGCCAGCATGGTGCGGGGACCAACATCTTCATCCTAAGCCGCGGGGAATGAGTTATAACTTTCAATTTGGAAGTTGTTTTTGTGGAGGTGTTATAGATGTTTGAGATGGTGCTTGAGCAAGCTCTCATCATCGAGAGGTGCTCTGCAAGATGCGCCTTGCAAACATCTTTTGGGACCAGGAGATTTTCCGCATCAGGGAGAATGCATCTTTATAATACCTATCTACAACAACTTCCTGTTGTTGTTGTGGCGGCTTTAGCTTTCGCCGAATGGTGATGGCAGATTAACAACAACAACTCCCTAGTTTCCTACCGTCTACTATGCTGTTATCTCGTTCAGAAAATGAATATGTATTTCACAATCACCTACAGCTTTTAGTATGAACCTGAACCATTTATTTATGGAGCTTCAATCTTGTTTTAGGAACCTAACCTATGCACTCGTGTGTATAGTGCACAGTGCACCTTGTGTATCGTTCCTTCACAATATGGCTAATTAGTGGAAAGCATAGTGGCCAAAATTCTGTTTCACAAATTAGATTTGCAAAAAATAGCATAGCTATATTTTGCTATTTTTGGTAGCAGAAATATCTACATTCTAAATGAAGAATTAGTACGTTTGGATAATATATAATTAAACCGACGACAAGTCACCCGCTTGCTCACAACCCAGCCTGAGTGTTGCCGGGAAAAGCCAGCATACGCGATCACCCAGATGGTCACTAAACCTTGCTTAACTTCAGTGATCCTTCGGGAGCTGGTGTATTCAACGTTCTATCGCCGCGCCGCTGGCGAAGTTATAAAGTGATTTAGTTATCCAAGGTGCATGATAATAAAGATACCTAGTCTGTCTACTGGGTTCTCTGGAAGACTGGGAGGGTTCAACATGTGTAATACCGCGATGAAGAGTCCAAGTATCGGAACAAACTGATTTCTGCTATTCATTTGGTCAAGGGCAATGATTTCGTGGGCAATTGGTAATGGACAAACAGATTATACGATACTTCTTAACATAACTTGTACTGTACCTACTTGATACTCAGCATAACTCACAGATAAACCACTTAATTGAAAGTCTTCGTGTTTTCTTGTTGTGAAAAGAGCGGACTCCGTGAAGTGTGAATGGCATCACACATCATGAAATTATGGGGTTAACAGTTACTCTGGGATTCTAGAGCAAAACTTCACTGATTCTACCATCCCGAATCAAAACTTCTTCTGTCTCAAGGTGTGTCCACACATAGTCGACCGGCTGTCGATCGATGTCGACTGTGGACCGTCCACACTGCCTCGACAACATAGATTCACCTCGTCGATCGATGGCCGGTCGACTGTTTGGCCGGTCTTCCTCAATATGCTGGAAGTTTGAGGACGGAATCCGGGATCTAGGGCTCTCCAAATACAGTCAAGCTCTATGTCAATTCAGACTTGGTTCAATGCTAACCGTTGCTAATTGGTCTTGGAAATAGCTCTAGGTACTGAGCCTGGTGTGGAATTGTTTGTTCTCGTTTGACTACCAAATTGTTTGGCATTGTGTTATTGTTACATTAATCTTCCCCGTATTGTTTAGTTCGATCCCATAACTATTATCTTGTATTCCAGTAGCGCTATTGTGTACTGTAGTCATGAGCCATCAATATCGTGACATCCTGGGAAAATATACTTTTTTGACGAAAAAATTATTGACTACATACTGAATTATTGTACAAACTTGAGCAATTCAAAATCATAGATGATAATTTTGTTTGTCAATTTTTTTCAAGCCGGACTAGGCTATCAGATAAAATAATCGGTAAAATGACCTTTGAGAATAATCCACTTTGGTGCAATACCTACCTATAAAACACGTACCTACTTACTAATCCTTCATACGTATACTCGTACATATCTACTAGGTAGTATATTGATGTAAGTTTCAAAATTCACATCAGAAGAACAATAATTCGAAATGGAATATTGGTAGTATAATATCCTCTAGGTAGGTATGACACCATAGTGTCGTTTTCAAGATGACTCCTACACTATGTCATAAATATAAAGAAGGCGGTATCGTTTCTTTATAACTATCATCAGTTTCCTGAATACCGAATAGATATCTATTCTATCTACCATTACGAGGATATCTACCAACCTGGGTGTAGAATCGTTATAGGTGGGATTCATAATGTGTTTCAGTAAAGATCCCTAGCATCTTGTTTCTTGTTACTAGGTACTGCCATAATCCTTTTCTAATTAAGCGTGGCGACCACCAATACCAAAATCTCCAGGTGGTGCCGTTTCCGATGACAAGTTTTGTATTTGAATTATCATTTTCTAAATTATTATCAGAAATTTTGAAATAGAGGAAAAGATGAGCTGTGTTAGAAAATAGTTTGGTAGGTTTATACTGATATTTTGGTAGGCATAGATACAATATCTCTGTTCTATGTCATCAGAATAATATCTACGATAAAGGTTCATGGGCAAATTTTATATACCTGTCTAGTAGCCAATTGTAAATTTTTGCTTAAAAAATGTGTCGTTTATGGGCTAATGGTATGTGTCAACCAAAAACACATGATTACCTTTTATTGGACTCCGAATAATTTACAATTAAACCGGCTGATTTTGTTTAATGACATGGTTGAACTTTCTCGAGCGTCATGTGTAGAAAACACATAAGTACATAATTATATTGAGAATTGCAGATTTCAATTGTACATTGAAACCCTCAATCCAAATATGATTAGATATTTGTCCAATGTTGTAAAAGTTTCAAATATCACCAAGGCTCGGATTGTAAGCCCGAGGGATTATAGGGATGGTTATTATTGGACCTTTGAGTTGAAATACAATCCTCTGATTGGAGGTACAATGGAAAACATCGGACGGAACAGCTGGTGTGGTAAAGTGGCTTGTGGTATTCAGTGGGATTAATATGATTAGGTATAATTAGAATAACCACAAGGATATTAATAATAATGATTCCAGATACTGCTCAACATTTGGACACACTAAATACACATGTACGTAATGTAATAGATAACGTCCTTTTTCAATTTCCTCAATAACTCCATTTAAATACCTATTTCGAATGAGTCGAGTGACGTACATGGTCTACTTCTTATGAGTAATCTAGATGTAGATGAGTTTGGTGCATTTGTCATCTCCACTAATAACATAGGATGAATCCAGTACATGTGATGGGAAGTATTTGGTGCCATTAATAGGTAACATACTCGTAGGATCTGTAAATGCATCATACAGATGAGATTGTAGGTTATAGGTACTCATAAAGTAACTGTTACCGCGAACGACATGCACAAAACATTGTTAAAGCGCCTAATGAAAAAAAAGTAACTGTTAGATGTTACATTGGACCATTTCCTACAACTATATGACAGTAATCACAAGTTATCAGTCCTGACAGAATTTGCTGCAATCAGCCGTGTGTAATGAGACTACCAGACCACCTTGTACAGCAGGTGTTTGACTAGGGTAGTGTATGAATGCTATTCGTGACACGTTGTTGCATTGTTTCAGTTTATTATCATTCTTGATTTGATTTTTTGATTTTACTTTCATGTAATGATTTAAAATCAAGACTAGAGCCCGGCTCTAGGTACTGAGCCTGGTGTGGAATTGTTTGTTCTCGTTTGACTACCAAATTGTTTGGCATTGTGTTATTGTTACATTAATCTTCCCCGTATTGTTTAGTTCGATCCCATAACTATTATCTTGTATTCCAGTAGCGCTATTGTGTACTGTAGTCATGAGCCATCAATATCGTGACATCCTGGGAAAATATACTTTTTTGACGAAAAAATTATTGACTACATACTGAATTATTGTACAAACTTGAGCAATTCAAAATCATAGATGATAATTTTGTTTGTCAATTTTTTTCAAGCCGGACTAGGCTATCAGATAAAATAATCGGTAAAATGACCTTTGAGAATAATCCACTTTGGTGCAATACCTACCTATAAAACACGTACCTACTTACTAATCCTTCATACGTATACTCGTACATATCTACTAGGTAGTATATTGATGTAAGTTTCAAAATTCACATCAGAAGAACAATAATTCGAAATGGAATATTGGTAGTATAATATCCTCTAGGTAGGTATGACACCATAGTGTCGTTTTCAAGATGACTCCTACACTATGTCATAAATATAAAGAAGGCGGTATCGTTTCTTTATAACTATCATCAGTTTCCTGAATACCGAATAGATATCTATTCTATCTACCATTACGAGGATATCTACCAACCTGGGTGTAGAATCGTTATAGGTGGGATCCATAATGTGTTTCAGTAAAGATCCCTAGCATCTTGTTTCTTGTTACTAGGTACTGCCATAATCCTTTTCTAATTAAGCGTGGCGACCACCAATACCAAAATCTCCAGGTGGTGCCGTTTCCGATGACAAGTTTTGTATCTGCCATAATCCTTTTCTAATTAAGCGTGGCGACCACCAATACCAAAATCTCCAGGTGGTGCCGTTTCCGATGACAAGTTTTGTATTTGAATTATCATTTTCTAAATTATTATCAGAAATTTTGAAATAGAGGAAAAGATGAGCTGTGTTAGAAAATAGTTTGGTAGGTTTATACTGATATTTTGGTAGGCATAGATACAATATCTCTGTTCTATGTCATCAGAATAATATCTACGATAAAGGTTCATGGACAAATTTTATGTACCTGTCTAATAGCCAATTGTAAATTTTTGCTTAAAAAATGTGTCGTTTATGGGCTAATGGTATGTGTCAACCAAAAACACATGATTACCTTTTATTGGCAAATTTTATATACCTGTCTAGTAGCCAATTGTAAATTTTTGCTTAAAAAATGTGTCGTTTATGGGCTAATGGTATGTGTCAACCAAAAACACATGATTACCTTTTATTGGACTCCGAATAATTTACAATTAAACCGGCTGATTTTGTTTAATGACATGGTTGAACTTTCTCGAGCGTCATGTGTAGAAAACACATAAGTACATAATTATATTGAGAATTGCAGATTTCAATTGTACATTGAAACCCTCAATCCAAATATGATTAGATATTTGTCCAATGTTGTAAGGTACATAATTATATTGAGAATTGCAGATTTCAATTGTACATTGAAACCCTCAATCCAAATATGATTAGATATTTGTCCAATGTTGTAAAAGTTTCAAATATCACCAAGGCTCGGATTGTAAGCCCGAGGGATTATAGGGATGGTTATTATTGGACCTTTGAGTTGAAATACAATCCTCTGATTGGAGGTACAATGGAAAACATCGGACGGAACAGCTGGTGTGGTAAAGTGGCTTGTGGTATTCAGTGGGATTAATATGATTAGGTATAATTAGAATAACCACAAGGATATTAATAATAATGATTCCAGATACTGCTCAACATTTGGACACACTAAATACACATGTACGTAATGTAATAGATAACGTCCTTTTTCAATTTCCTCAATAACTCCATTTAAATACCTATTTCGAATGAGTCGAGTGACGTACATGGTCTACTTCTTATGAGTAATCTAGATGTAGATGAGTTTGGTGCATTTGTCATCTCCACTAATAACATAGGATGAATCCAGTACATGTGATGGGAAGTATTTGGTGCCATTAATAGGTAACATACTCGTAGGATCTGTAAATGCATCATACAGATGAGATTGTAGGTTATAGGTACTCATAAAGTAACTGTTACTAGTCTAAAAAATCTGAAGTGTATTTGTAGAAGCAAAACAATTTTTAATACCATCTCTGGAAGGACGTTGAAAGTAGTGAGCACACTAGGTCTTATTCGAAGTCTAAAGCATTCTGTGTTAGGTCTTCTGACGGTAAGCATTTATTTCATCTCCGTTATGTTCTTGGAAACTGTCCGGTTTGAAGACTTCTGAATCTACTGAATACTTGAATACTGTTAGCAACCATAGTCTTCTCCTCGTCACAGACCTTCAGTTTTACAATCAACCGGAAGCGCAACATGGTGAAAATGGACAATCAGCATCATCTCTATGTCACTATAATATCACAGTTTTTATTGTTATCAACTTTCTTTAAAATTTTATCATCGTTGATTGTGCGCTCTGTTCTCACCTTGTGCTTTAACTATCAGTATGCATAATTGTTGCTATGAACACAATAGTTGAAGATTTACTACGTACAGCATACTGCATTCATCACATAAATACACAGAAATAAAAGTGACTTCTCAGATATTCATAGCTCGTAGTAGGTACATTCTTCGAATTCAAAACGTCTTTATCAGTCATGAATAGTAAATTACCTATATGTATACATATTCATTCTGCTTTTACATTGAATTCTGAGCTGAGCTTCCTTTACAGAAGATGTAGGCATAATAAAACCATAATTGTTTGGATGATTTTAAATGTGATACTTTTGAGCCTTTGGTGTGATTGTGTTTTAGTGCATTTCCTTCCTGTCCTTAAGAATTGCTCTATAAAAGATGTTCTTGGTCCTTCCAAAATTGTTACCAGACCAAATGATCGTCTAAAATTGTTTGTTTCTTCTTTCTAACTGAAATTCGGTAGATATTTCCTCTTTCATAGAAGATATTCTTCCAAAGTTATAGAAGTTTTGACATGTTTGTTATGAAGATCTAATCACACATGTCCAAAAGCACCCCCAGAGCACATCTTGAAAAGATCAAGTAACCAACCCCACCCTCACATCCCACAGGATCAAAGCGAAGAGCGGTCAGCGGGGTCATTCCAGAAAAAAATATTTTGTTCTAACGTAACATGTGCATGACCACTAGGAAATATAAAACAAAACAGACACGAGTGTGATTTATGAGCGGTTTTACAGGATTTTTCAAATTGTAGATGCCTCTTCTTGAAGAAAGTAGAAAGGGCCAACATTTTTTACCATACAAAGTCTGGGTTTTATCTTTCTTTTACGATTTGTATGATTTTGGCCACCTAAGGTAGCATTTTTAATGAAAAACAGGACTAACTATACTCGACATAGACTACCTAACTTACATATGCGTACAAAACCTACCTATACAGTCTCACTTGAATCATCAGACGGCAAAAAAGAGGAAACCCGCTTTCCTAAGACATAATTACGAGTGATTCATTTGTCAGATGATAATATTCTCAAGGTAGAATTTCAGTCTCATTGAAACGGGTTTTCAGGTTGAGTTCATGCAAGATCAAGGTCAATAAAAGTTAGCACATAGACCACATAGTAAATCAAACCCAAAGTCGTAACTGTGTCAGCAGTCGTCTCAAATAACTCACCCATTCCGAGGATCTTTTCAAACATTTCTGGGGCATTTAATCCAGGAATTCCTGTGGCATACTTCTAGAGTCTAGAAATCTAGAACCATTTCATTAATTTAAGAATTGTCTCCATGTACAACTGATGAGAATTACCTATTAGGAAATTAGGGTAGCTCATAAATTAAAAAGACAACTTTTGACTGCAATCAAATATGCAAGTAGAGGAAAATGTTGACACTATCCCTAATTTATGGATACAATTTTATGCACCATTGAAATTTGCTCTAAAATATCATCTCGTGTTACTGGATTATCCTACATGGCGTAACTTACATAATTATTATCGTTATATTGAACGTATTACATAATTATGTTGTCACTGAAAGCATAATTTCAGTTTTCAGAGGCTACATGATCATTTTTAGGACTATCAAAAGGTTTATACTTTATGGTATCCACAAGGTTCACTGACTAGCTATTCGAGATCCGCTTCCTTCTTGTACCTATACTCGACTCTCGACTAAATCATTAAACTATGTATTTTAAATAAATTCTTTAGAAATTCAATTAATGCTCCAATGTTGTGAATCCTTCTACCAGGAATCAGTCAACAAAACATTTTAACGTTGAAGCCTGGAGAAATGGACATCAGACAAGAAGTTTTGACTTATTCCTGAACACATTTGAAGACACAACTGTCACAGCTCACAGCAGCACTCTCTTCAAGGCAAACAATGATCTATACCTTATCCATTTGAATATGGCAGCAAGGAGTCATCGACCCAAAATGAAAGAACCAATCAGAATGCGAGAACCAATGATCTAATTTATATTCTTGATAAATTGTGGAAAACGAAATTCATAGGAAAAGTAAACAATGAAAATCAAAAGATGAATTCAATGAAAGATACGACGGGTATCATCACAATTCTTTCTCCCTGAAAAGCTTTTTTATCTCTTTCTACAAGGTTTTATCATGCTGTTCGCTACAACTTTGAGCAATGAACCAACACATTTATGACATTATCATTGCAACCATTGCAAATAGACATACAAACTTCCACACGAGGTACTCATATTCGTTGATTATCATTATCATTATTAGAGTTTAGTTGTAGATACATACATACATTGTGAATGAGAAAACAAAGCTGACCTTCTTGAAAAAAAAAAGAACAACCTCAATTGAAATAAAGGAGCATAAAGATTTGAATGTCTCGAATCTTGAAATTGCATTGAGAATGATGGAGAAAGTACAGAATAGAGTCCTAGAGAATAGCAATAGAAGTCAGAGCACAGTCAGCAGCAGCACACCCCATGGTGACCTAGGTGTGACACAATCAAATGCTTATTCAAAGTCAAATAATGGAACAGATAAAGAATTACTGTAAAGAAATTCAGTAGTGAGTGATTGTAGAGACAGACATGTGACCCATTGTTTCGGTGACAATCGTTAATCACAGAACAATTGGGTGTTAAACATTCTATATTAGCTATTTGGCTCTACAGAGAGTAACTTAACATACTACAAATTTACAGAACTGTATTACTGTGCTATTTATATCAAACGTCCTGGCAAGTTTCCTGTTAAAAGTGATTAGCAATCATTGAACTGACTTACTAATGTGCATCTAGCATGTAATTACCCAGTTACATAGGTAAGTACATACTTGTATACCCGATAATTAGATGCACATGTAAGATGGAATAAAAGTAGGGACCAAGGTATATCTGTACTTAAATACATATTATGAAAATGTACGAGTAATTCATTAATTTATTCTAGTAGCGTGTTTGATTGTAGGAACTTAAGAGCCATATTGTTACATAGGTACTTCAATAGTTTCAGTTTCACCCTGTATATGTAGGTATTCAATGTTCTCCATTAGGATAAGGTCTTTATTTCAGATCTAATTTTAATTCGATCATTTACATTTTATCTCATGCTCAACATTCTTAGAACACTACAACGAGGAGTGTGATAGCTCCAAATTCAATTCGCTTCATATTTAACACCAATTACTTTTCATGTTGAGACACTGAATGGTTAAATTCAACTGATTTCTGAATGTAAGAATAAAGGATGTTTAATTTATTTCAAATGTTTCATGAATAAAGCATAGGTAGATGTACCTATGTATTTATATTTGAGAAAGCACGTTCAACTTTTCTCAGGAGAGTTGGTAGCTAACTAGATTTTCCCATCAAATCAGTACCTACTATACCCCCTTACTGTAAAGTAATGTTTTTAATGTTCTCTCTGCTCTCTTTGACTTTTCTCTTCCTCTTGTAGGTTTCCTACTACCTACTATACCCCCTTACTGTAAAGTAATGTTTTTAATGTTCTCTCTGCTCTCTTTGACTTTTCTCTTCCTCTTGTAGGTTTCCTACCTACTCAAACAAGACAGAAAACGTATGAACTATTAAATGAAGTACCCAACTACCCAAGTATTCAACTCGTTGAAGAATCGAGTATTTAATTGAAAATATGGATGATCCCTCCGTTCCGCCCAATTCAATCCCGCCACAGTTGAGTTCATCTTCAACTTCCATGTTATATTCAACCTCCATATTTTCATCCAATGTTCTAAAAGTGTCTCGCCCTGAATTTTTGTTTTATGTGAAGTACCCAACTACCCAAGTATTCAACTCGTTGAAGAATCTAGTATTTAATTGAAAATATGGATGATCCCTCCGTTCCGCCCAATTCAATCCCGCCACAGTCGAGTTCATCTTCAACTTCCATGTTATATTCAACCTCCATATTTTCATCCAATGTTCTAAAAGTGTCTCGCCCTGAATTTTTGTTTTATGTGCTCAAGAATCTTCTCTAATCTCCTAATTTATGATTGCTTACACCGAATTTTATTAGTATTATTTTCATCTCCGTTTTTTAAACTCGATACCATAAATATTTGGAATTATGTTTATTTTATTTTTGAACACGGGATCATGATAATTAGGTATGAGTTTTTAGTTTTTACTGTCTTGAGTTTTGATACCTTGCTGATAAATTAATGTGGCTCAGGAATTTTATTAGTATTATTTTCATCTCCGTTTTTTAAACTCGATACCATAAATATTTGGAATTATGTTTATTTTATTTCTGAACACGGGATCATGATAATTAGGTATGAGTTTTTAGTTTTTACTGTCTTGAGTTTTGATACCTTGCTGATAAATTAATGTGGCTCAACCGCTCAACCTTATTAACTAAGGTGACGCTTCTAACCTTAGGCTTATTTAAAATGAACTATATGAGACTTCTATGTTTATTTCCATCTAGGTTTCTACTGGAAAATTGTTGGTGGAGCTTTCAGCTAGCTTTTTAATCGTCCTCATTGGTTAAATGAGCTTCAAACTAGTCAGCAATGCACACTTCTTTAGATGCCATGGCAGATGACAGTCAATAGTGCAGAAATCTCCTTGCTCGACATTACTTAACTGATGTGAGTGTTGTGTTTCCTCCCTCCATAAACAGATCTACTTTTCAGAGAACTAACTAGTGTATTTAAAATGAACTATATGAGACTTCTATGTATATTTCCATCTAAGTTTCTACTGGAAATTGTTGGTGGAGCTTTCAGCTAGCTTTTTAATCGTCCTCATTGGTTAAATAAGCTTCAAACTAGTCAGCAATGCACACTTCTTTAGATGACATGGTACATGGTGGTAGTCAATAGTGCAGAACTCTCCTTGCTCGACATTACTTAACTGATGTGAGTGTTGTGTTTCCTCCCTCCATAAACAGATCTACTTTTCAGAGAACTAACTAGTGTTCTCAAAACAAACAATAAATCTCAAATGTCAATACAATACACAATATGCTCAATTGATATCAATCAATACATCTTAATCATGTACAAACATCTAGTTAAAATGTCACTTAACAAGAAAATAGAAGTGATCCATGATCCATATGTCCGAGACATGTGTTTGGACATCGTGTATCCAGAGACAAAGCATCTATTCTAAGAAAAAAGCAACATGGAATAGAATGGACACTGATCAATCTTTATAGATTGGAAAGATAGTCTAGATTCTAGGGCCAAACAACAAGAACAATGTCGACAACACCAACAAATGCCAAACATCATATTCAACAATAAAACAGTTCTCAAATGCTGAGTATTGATTAGAAATCATGGGCTTAAATTTTGTTTATACTTAGTACCTAGTTATGAGGTAAATTTGGTACTTTTGACACATCCACTACTGGAAATAATACAAACTCTCTCTCTCTCTCTCTCTCTCTCTGTCAGAAAAATTTGGGAAGTACGAGTATGTATGTAAATTTGCCAAATCCATTAAAAAACGCTTTCTCTTTTATTTCTTCTTTCTCTTTCTCCTTCGATTAGAAAATTCAGTACATTTGGCACATCCACTGAAAATATTACCCTGCTCTTTGTTGATCTAAGTATCCAATTAGTCCGTCTTCACAAAAGACAAGGATCTATCGCTACTTACAGCTCAGGTGGTCTTTCGATTTTAAAACAAGGGTGGATTTTTTGGATCGTATCGAATTTGATTTTATAAACTTAATCGATTTAACAAAGCTTCTGTTTACATGTTCAGCTCTTTGTTTTGCTTTATTGTTAACCAAATCGTTTTGTTTCAATAACGTGAAGAAGTGTACCTAATTATTACTTGCTCATTTTCAATTTGGTATCAAAGTTTGAGGAGTCACGGAAAACAATTTCCAGGTTAAAAATAAGAATTATAATAATTTTCGTGTGTATATGTAGGTATCCATTAAACCTAATCATTAAAGTTGTCACTTTTGAAGCCAATAACAAAAAACCCGTTTCTTAAACTCATGTTGATCTCTTGAGAAATATTGGAAAAAAGTTGAGGTAGTCCTTTGTTTGTGACCATTTGAGTGTCGTCATGGGTATACTTTCTCTAAATTAATAATTTATTTAAGCTTAATTTACAAGGATAATTGTCTATTCTGCTACAATACTATATAAACCTTTGTTCTAATTAGATGGGCGAGTATCACACGAACATTCAAGACACTAGCTGTGAGTGAGGTAGCTATTAACTGCCTTTGTTTTTAACGATCGCGTGGTAGGTCGAAATGCCTTGTTCTATTTTTCACCAATTAGCTAGGAAACCTTTGTTCTAATTAGATGGGCGAGTATCACACGAACATTCAAGACACTAGCTGCGAGTGAGGTAGCTATTAACTGCCTTTGTTTTTAACGATCGCGTGGTAGGTCGAAATGCCTTGTTCTATTTTTCACCAATTAGCTAGGACTTGGGAGGTCTACCTTCTTCCAGATTTACAAGAAAGTAAGAATATCATTATCAGTCTTTTGTTGGAATTTCACTCACTGATTCATCAACCTTATTGTTTTTATTGAAACAATTAAAGTGTTCTAATTAGTGTTAAACTACTTTGCACTTTGTATGGAATATAGTCACTATAGGACCCAAGTATTTAAATTAGAATCAAATTATTGAGCATGAATACTGAAGAATTGTTTGATACGAATCAAGCATTAGTTTCCAATTCTCTTAATACAGCAACATAGACGATGTTCTGAATCCGCTGTTTCAAAATGCACTGCAAGCTGCAAAGTTCAAAAACCATCTTCTGCAAAGAGGAAAGACAGAGGAAGTTCACAAGCACGCAGCTGAAAATGATAACAATTCAGCCAATAGGATTGCAGCTAAGAGAAGGCGGACTACATTGTATGCATCAGTTCACATGAGATGTTGATGGTGCTGTTTGAAAAGTTTAATGATAAGGAATGATTTGAATTTTACGGTTGGTTATGCAAAAGTGCCCAAGTGGGGGTAATATGTAGTACCTGCTAATTTAACGCTCAAGTATATTATAAAAGTTTAATGATAAGGAATGATTTGAATTTTACGGTTGGTTATGCAAAAGTGCCCAAGTGGGGGTAATATGTAGTACCTGCTAATTTACTATGTACCTATCTGGGTAAGATCTTCCCTATCAAACTTGTGTAGCCAGCCCAGTTAATTTCATTGGTAGCGCGTCTGCTTTGTAAGCGCTAGATGTCCGAGACATGTGTTTGGACATCGTGTATCCAGAGACAAAGCATCTATTCTAAGAAAAAAGCAACATGGAATAGAATGGACACTGATCAATCTTTATAGATTGGAAAGATAGTCTAGATTCTAGGGCCAAACAACAAGAACAACCTATCTGGGTAAGATCTTCCCTATCAAACTTGTGTAGCCAGCCCAGTTAATTTCATTGGTAGCGCGTCTGCTTTGTAAGCGCTAGATCACAGGTTCGATTCCCGTCCGGGGCGGATTTTATCTTGAACGGATAATGTTTGTTATGTAGGGGTAAAGGGTTCATATTGAGTGATGGAGTAAATTTTCAACATCAATTTAATATTTTCAATCTGAGCTTTCGTCTTACCTGTTTGATTTGAAATAATAGAAAGTGGAAAAATAGGAGGAAATTTTTTCTAAAAAAACTAAAAATAGTTTCGTTGCCAGATATGTATTATACATATGTACCTATCTACTTACCAAGGGACTAATAGGTAGGGCCTTGTTTTCTTCCCAAGTTTGAAGCGTAAACAATAGCCGATTATTTCACACCTTTGTTCGGTGAAGGTGTTTGGCCTTTGAGTTCCAAGATCTTTTTCTTCCATCAGTGTTTGACTGATTCACGTTAGATATTTCTTGAAATAAGATTCATACCAGTGCTTCCCCTTGTGTGATGGGAGATACTGAGAGTGTGATGTGTCTGAATGCCTGAGATGAAGAAAG
Source organism: Diaphorina citri (assembly GCF_000475195.1). Classification (NCBI taxonomy): domain Eukaryota; kingdom Metazoa; phylum Arthropoda; class Insecta; order Hemiptera; family Psyllidae; genus Diaphorina; species Diaphorina citri. The sequence continues at coordinate 22,142 of NW_007378681.1, forward strand.
GTTAAGATCTAAACGGAAATACTGAACACACTTACCTGTAGACGAAAAATATAGGTACAAGTTAATTTATTTGGCCATTTATGTGAACAAGGAGGACAAGGCCATTAATCTGAAGGATTGAACCAAGGGTTCTCAATCAAATTGGTTGGATAATGGGTACATGGATTTTGGGTTGGTCGTCTCAGAAAATGAATATGTATTTCACAATCACCTACAGCTTTTACTTTTAGTACGAACCTGAACCATTTATTTATGGAGCTTCAATCTTGTTTTAGGAACCCAACCTATGCACTCGTGTGTATAGTGCACAGTACAGTGCACCTTGTGTATCGTTCCTTCACATTATGGCTAATTAGTGGAAAGCATAGTGGCCAAAATTCTGTTTCACAAATTAGATTTGCAAAAAATAGCATAGCTATATTTTGCTATTTATTGTAATATTTTAGTACTAAATTACTAGTCAGCAGTTTCTATTTTAGAGCATATTTATTATACCCTCTTTGGTGACTAACAACAAATAGGTGATATTCTCCAGAATATAGATGGAAATCAGCGAAACTTGATCAACCTATGCAGAGAAACAAAGGGAGACGTAACATTGTGCTATTCCTTCTCACTTAATTATAATTATTTATTGTTTTGTATTCCAGTCTCATGCTCAATTGCACATTTTCATAATTTTTTAGGAGAACTAAAAAAGAATAAATATGTATAGCGAAGACCGACGATATTAAAATACCTCACTACAAAATAATATTAGATATGTACATCTTCAATTCAAAGCAACGCGCAAGTCATTAAAAGATTTACCTAATGAAAATTAGCGACCTATCACTTTGTAAAATAAAAAAAAAAACTTAACCCTCTTGTGCAAATCAACCAAATGTGTAGTCCATCAGAGGTGAAAACTCAGAGGTGAAAACTACTCGTTATATTGCTGGTTGTAAGGAAATGGGAGGTAAAGTAATGAGTTGGATAAAGAAGTCGGTAGACAAAAGAGGGTCTACATCAGAATCTTCTGGAAGCATGACCCATGATTCGTCCCGATTTGATCTCGGAACACGGTATGAATGTTATGGCTAACATCCTGTCACATCAGAATCTTCTGGAAGCATGACCCATGATTCGTCCCGATTTGATCTCGGAACACGGTATGAATGTTATGGCTAACATCCTGTCATAAATGTCTACAATAACATGGCACAATTCAATACATTTGACTCTAATTGACCCAGCCAATTATTTGTTAACAAATATCTTCCTACGTTCTGAATAATATTTGATAAGAAATGTCTACGTAGCCCACAGCCCACTGGACCATGATGCATACGGCACATCAAGAATGATTTCATTTAAAACATTCTACATATTATTTTACACATCACGCCATCAAGGTGACATTCTATCAAAAGAACGACGCAATACATGCAGTAGTTCGTTCATAAATCCACAGAAATGGGATCTTTTGACGAGATTGATGTAGATTTTTACTTTTTAGTCAGAGAATAAGGAAGGTAAATTAAGATTTAAATTTTAGATCACGGACTTACCACAATACCTGAGGTTTCTATTTTATTTTTTCAAACTGCCATTAGGTATACTGTATGACGGTATACTCCATGACCTAATTAATGTATGATGTATCCCTTGCAGACAAAAATCGTCAGATTTTATCTCTCATCGAAGCTCATGAAGCAAACAGTCTCAATAGATTTCTGATACACATCAAGTATCAACTCAAATCTGAAAAAGACAGATTTCACATAAATACCGAAAAGAAGGAAAATAAAAACTCCACAAAAGATTGATGAAATCTGAAACATGATAAAACGAGAATACAGATGGGGTAATTAAACGATGATTAGAACCCAACTCTATTGTTGCGGTCTGTATTGAAAATAATCATGTTAATAAAAATATTACAAACAATGCTGCCTATATCCTAGAAGATGTTGCATTAATCGCACAATGTTTCAGAGAGCTTTTTAGAGTTGAGTACACAATATGGAAGGCATCATGTATATGAAATGGGTGATCATCTAAATCCAGCGATTGTTTCAGAAACATGGTAAGGTAGGATTGGGTGCTGTTGAGACATTGTCCTGGGTGCATTTGTCACATAACAGAAGTTATTACTGATCTTCCGACCTTTAAAAACAGTATGAAACATTGGCGACCCGTTTTTGCATTCTTCCAGTCTGCTCATCATTTTCGTGGATTCTGATAAGAGGAAGCACTGAATTCATAACAAAACAAACGACTCAAGTTACATCACAATTTTTTAATAACATAATATAGCAAATGTGGTGGTCGGATACATTGTAATAAATCCAGCATGAGACGATGAGATTTTCAAACTTTGACGTGGTTTTGAAGAAAATTGATATCGTTGAAATATTAATATTTTTTTCTAGATTATTAAATTATATATTATTTGGTTACTTTCTAGATTATTTGGTTACTATTGTTGTATTGTTGTTGGATGCTCCTGTGATGTGTATGCGGCATTTTCTTCCTTCTTTTCACACAAACTGTTCTTTCAAAGAGAAGTGGGACGTACATGTGTAAGTAAAAGATAGCTAATAAATGCCAATAATAAGCCTCATCGTAGCACCATTTTGCAAAAATACATGATCTCAAATATCTGTTGTACATGATATATCTATATTCTATAAGTATCATGAGTAGCCTTTTGGTCCTTTCCTCAAAAGTTTACTTCAATGTTTGCAGATAATAAATGTTAATTTTGTGAGCTTTCAACCCGGAAAACCACCCTAGGATATCCATGGAATAAGTTAAATCCGTCTGATACCTAGTATGCTACCGGGATGTCTAAAGACCTGGGTCGATTACTTTACTACCCATAATTATGTAGATAGCTACATACATGTAGTGGGTACCTCGCTCTTTTAATACTGATACTAACGCCCAAGTCTAACTGTCGAGGATTTCGTCAGAAGAACATCAAATGAATTAATTATTTCAACACAAGCATAACTGATGATAATTACCCTAGCACATGCCACATTTCTGTATATTCGGGTACGCTGCCCCTCTGTCTGGCATCTTGTGTAGGCTGCATGGCACTTGTTTGCACTTTGTTGTCGTGCTAGGTCAATTAAGTGGTCAAGTCAAGAAGTCAACGAGAGATTATTTCCTATGATCTCATCGTTTGTCATAATTTCATTCATTCAATCAATTTTACATTCATTCATTCACGCATTACACAATAAAGACATGGTGCGAGTCATTCCGAGGATCCAAGGTCTGTGAGTCGAAAATACAAAGCATTCTGTGCATCTTCTGGTCTGAACGTCTTTTCAACCGAAATCGACGCAACATGGTTCTAAAAACGATCTTTAATGTGTGCTTCAAGCTATTCCCACAATATGACAAGATCTTTTTAAACAAAAGATACAACACAGCAATCTCTTATTTATAAGATATTTTCAAAATAAATTCGCAACCTTTTACATGGGACTATGACTTTTTGAACAGAAATCCGAAAACCTGATTAACAAATCCATCACATAATATTCACATAGCATGCTGAGGATTCAGAAGTATAAAGTAGCCAGAAGTCGGTAGTCGGGATTAGTAATGACCCCCGTCTTCAATATTTTGGCCTCTGAACACAAAAAACTCATTTTTCTTTCAACGACTACCTATACCTAAGTTTTTTCTATATCCAATGCTCCCCACTAAGACTAAATTAAAGTTCCTAAAACAGACTCTGAAGTTTCTCATTTTGTTGAAAAAACATAAATAAATAAAAAGTGCAATACAACACCGCACGATAGTTTTAATTCAAATTAAATGTCTGTAGCGCTGTAATTTGGATTTGCTATCAAATAATAAAAACCAATAAATTTCAGCGACAGTGAATGCAGCGTCGCGTAAAATAAATAAATAAAAAATATCTGTGGAGAAGTAATTATAATATGCTAAAACTAAAATTGTAGCAAGGCAGTAGAACCAGATTGTTCAGGGTATACTCATCTAGGGATAACGAGTAGATTAGGTAAGTACTAGAACTGCCTAGTACATATTTATGAATTGGAACAACTTGAAACAACCATAGTAAAGAAAATTGTTGGACATGACATGTATGCCTCAGCTAAAAATACCAATGTCCTAAAAGTTTGATTCAAATTTCAAAAGAGCCTATCAAGAAGGACATGTATGGAAACATCTCCATATCTTTTCAGCAATCCAATGAGTTCGCAGAATGGGGATTTGCAATGACCCGGTAAGTTGGAATGTTTGTGAATTATGAATTCTCACTTGCTTTCATATGGTGGTAATTTATATCGCACCTAGCCAGCATGGTGCGGGGACCAACATCTTCATCCTAAGCCGCGGGGAATGAGTTATAACTTTCAATTTGGAAGTTGTTTTTGTGGAGGTGTTATAGATGTTTGAGATGGTGCTTGAGCAAGCTCTCATCATCGAGAGGTGCTCTGCAAGATGCGCCTTGCAAACATCTTTTGGGACCAGGAGATTTTCCGCATCAGGGAGAATGCATCTTTATAATACCTATCTACAACAACTTCCTGTTGTTGTTGTGGCGGCTTTAGCTTTCGCCGAATGGTGATGGCAGATTAACAACAACAACTCCCTAGTTTCCTACCGTCTACTATGCTGTTATCTCGTTCAGAAAATCATAGGTATTTATGTACCTAATATATTCCAAGAGTTCCTTGTGAATATTTTTTATCTGATAAAATAGGTCTCAGCTACGTACAAGACCAACTCCTTCAGAAAATGAATATGTATTTCACAATCACCTACAGCTTTTAGTATGAACCTGAACCATTTATTTATGGAGCTTCAATCTTGTTTTAGGAACCTAACCTATGCACTCGTGTGTATAGTGCACAGTGCACCTTGTGTATCGTTCCTTCACAATATGGCTAATTAGTGGAAAGCATAGTGGCCAAAATTCTGTTTCACAAATTAGATTTGCAAAAAATAGCATAGCTATATTTTGCTATTTGGAGTGTGATGTGTCTGACTGCCTGGGATGAAGAAAGGTTAAGATCTAAACGGAAATACTGAACACACTTACCTGTAGACGAAAAATATAGGTACAAGTTAATTTATTTGGCCATTTGCTATTTTTGGTAGCAGAAATATCTACATTCTAAATGAAGAATTAGTACGTTTGGATAATATATAAATATGTATAGCGAAGACCGACGATATTAAAATACCTCACTACAAAATAATATTAGATACATCTTCAATTCAAAGCAACGCGCAAGTGATTAAAAGATTTACCTAATGAAAATTAGCGACCCATCACTTTGTAAAAAAAAAAAAAAATAAAAAAAATAAAAAACTTAACCCTCTTGTGCAAATCAACCAAATGTGTAGTCCATCAGAGGTGAAAACTACTCGTTATATTGCTGGTTGTAAGGAAATGGGAGGTAAAGTAATGAGTTGGATAAAGAAGTCGGTAGACAAAAGACCAACTCCTATTGATTTTGGCTGACTAACAGGGGAGCTCTTCAGTACTCTGATATTTGAGAAACCCTACTTTGAGATAAATAATCAACATGACCTGTATGACACAGAATAATTCTGTTAATAATAATAATTGATTTAATCAAATCATGTGAAGCCCGCACCTCCTGTATCATGAGAACTAAATTATTATTCAGTTTAAACTGATGTACTTTAATTTGAACTTCATACACTATCGATAGTTTAACATACTTGGGCATCTCATTATCAGGTCAATATTCATGATTCCAGTTTGTTCCAATGCAGTTTGTTCCAATATCTTTTTGGTTTTTGAAGGAACAGTATGAGCTTCAAGGATTCTGCATTTAGTTTATCAGTTTGTTCCAGGATTATCAAGGATGTTTTCTGTGACTTAATCCGACGACAAGTCACCCGCTTGCTCACAACCCAGCCTGAGTGTTGCCGGGAAAAGCCAGCATACGCGATCGCCCAGATGGTCACTAAACCTTGCTTAACTTCGTGATCCCTCGGGAACTGGTGTATTCAACGTTCTATCGCCGCGCCGCTGGCGAAGTTATAAAGTGATTTAGTTATCCAAGGTGCATGATAATAAAGATACCTAATCAAAAATGTCATAATGTCATTCCTTATTTTTAATAGACGAACTTAATTCATGTTCATTTCACGTTTAAAACGGAAGTATTAAATTTAATTTGAAAGAGTTTTCAATCTTGTTGGTAATGAGAGAACGGACACAAGTGGCTCAAGACTGTCATGATTAAAACATTAAATACTTACGTAGATACCAAGACTTGATAGATATGTACATATTATGTAAAAGTAGGTACCTACGACTATATTAATTTGTTTGTACCTTTACTGTAACAGTTTAGTAATAAAATTATCGGGAAAAATAGTTATAACTTGTTTTTATAAGTATCAATCTGGAGTTTTTCATTAGATCTTTTTGAGGCTCTTCCTGTATTTTCAATTTTCTCTGGACACATCCGAATTTCCTCAATCATATTCACATTGAAATTCAAGATACCTAATCAAAAATGTCATAATGTCATTCCTTATTTTTAATAGACGAACTTAATTCATGTTCATTTCACGTTTAAAACGGAAGTATTAAATTTAATTTGAAAGAGTTTTCAATCTTGTTGGTAATGAGAGAACGGACACAAGTGGCTCAAGACTGTCATGATTAAAACATTAAATACTTACGTAGATACCAAGACTTGATAGATATGTACATATTATGTAAAAGTAGGTACCTACGACTATATTAATTTGTTTGTACCTTTACTGTAACAGTTTAGTAATAAAATTATCGGGAAAAATAGTTATAACTTGTTTTTATAAGTATCAATCTGGAGTTCTTCATTAGATCTTTTTGAGGCTCTTCCTGTATTTTCAATTTTCTCTGGACACATCCGAATTTCCTCAATCATATTCACATTGAAATTCCTTAATAGAGTGATATCTGGTTTTGATATAGATTTGTATTCTGATGAGGTGAAAGAAATAATCAATCATCCAAACCTGGCATCCCTAGCATTCCTCACAACCTCAGAAGGTGATTTAGTAAATGTTTATAACTCATGAGATATTTTATCGAGATGTCTATCTGTAAATAATTAGGACTTTTTTCTCCGATCAGTGCCGCGTGGCAGAGAGTTACTGAGAAATCAAGTAGCGAGTAGAAAGTATGCACGAGTCATGGGATTATTGGAAAAGATGTACCTATACGGATTGCGATTTATTATAGCTTTTTGAAAAGGCCCAAAAGCTGTTTATAAATTCAACAAGAAGGTTGAATATTACAATGAGAGAGAGAGAGAGAGAGAGAGAGAGAGAGAGAGAGAGAGAGAGAGAGAGAGAGAGAGAGAGAGAGAGAGAGAACAAGGGAGGGGAGAAGAGAGAGAGAGAGAGAGAGAGAGAGAGAGATGGCCCGTTTTAGTGGATGTGCCAATTTTTCTGAACACCTATACTGTGGTCAAATTCTCCAAATACACATTGAAAACAGAATTACATACCTCGACTGGGATTGAACTCACGCTTTCCTATCCCCAAAACAAGCGTCTTGACCACCACACCACCGGGGCAGGGTAACTGTTGGTTTCCGTGTCCGTGAGATAGGCATGGCACCTATTTCACGGTGTTGGAAGGATTGGGGGTTTTGGCAAGTTGTATTAAAATTTTCATCAGTAAATGGTTTCTTCACATTAAATTGATTATAAGGGCCTATGTTGGGCCTTGGGCCTACATGTTCCTAAGTAAGGTATGCCTAAGTGGTTGGTAAGAGCTCCTCTCGTACAAGTTTCTTCCCCAGACCTACCGTATATTCGCCACTGGAAGTCTTCATACAGCTGTGAAGCAGTACCACCCCGCTGAGATTGAGGTGTTAAAATAGCATAACAACAACATGAAGATGTTTTCAACATACCTATGTAACTCAGTGCGCTATGACTTTTACGGCACGAACCATGTGATATCGTCCAGATATCAGATAAAGATGTTGAGTTACAGAACCACTCTTTTCAGTGGACGACTCATTCAATGGGTCAGATTCCAACTCCCTATAATAGGGAGTGTAAGAGTGAGTTATATGTTTTAGGATCTGACTCATTGTTTGAGTAGCTATTTTGAGTAGTCCTCTCTCACTTCAGAGAGGAAGGGAGAGAATAGTTTTACTTCAAGACTCATTATTTGACCATAGTAAGTGTCAAAAATTGACACATCCACTAAAACAGGCCATTTGTTTTACAACAGACACACCCCCACTTTCTCTCTCTCTCTTAGCAAACCCACTTTTAAAAGTGCAAGGCGACACTTATGAATAGGTACAAATGAGTATGTTCAATTACCTATGAAGATAAGTACACAAATATGTATAGGCATCATCATCATCATCATTACCATTATTAGCTGCTGTAGTATAGTCACATGACAAAATTTAGACGAAAAAAGAAGAAGAAGAAGAAAAAGAAAATTGAATTGAATAATAAGCATTGAATTAATCATACCTAAATACTAAGTAGTGGTGGAATAAACAGTGTGACCCTTATTGAGGTACCCGCATCATGCTTAGCCGTGAGTCCTGGTGAGATTCCCGTCCTAAGCAACATTATCAATGTACAAGCTATTATAAAAAATAATAATGTAAACAGCGGGAAACTAATTACAAATTTATTTACTTATATTATTAATTTTTAAATGAAATGCCTAGTACGTATGTTTTATTGAGGATATGCCTTGAATGAATTATGTGTAGTCATAATCCAGTTTCTTAATATTGTTATACATTTTATGAAATGGAGAGAAACACCGAGTCTTGCATGAGAAACAACAACGGGTCGAACTGAATTTCAGCGGGTAGACTGTAAAGTACAGTACCTACTCTAAGTTACTTTTATATTGCAAACATTGTAACTCGGGTCTCAGCTAAGAACTTGAAATATGAAAAGTTGGGATGAAGAGAAAACCAGGAAAAGAAATCTGAACTAGGTAGGACTTACTGAAGAAACAGGAAAGTCTGAATGACCTGCAGAAGACCTTGGTTCACAAATCTCTAGAACCGATGCTTTCAGCTTTGATTTAAGCGAAGACTTTCTGATATTTGAACACAAATCAGATTATTCAGACCATATTGAGAACGGCCTTAGTAACGTGTAGAGCAATAAAATTATTACAAGTTATTGCTGATACATAAAATATAATACATATATCGCATTATGATTATTATTAAAAGCCGATGAAAATATATTTACAAAGTTGTTAGACCTGATTTAAATATAAATTTAAAGTTTATATTAATATCTTTATTAGATTGAACTTTCGGCTTGGTACAGAGCAGACATATTTATATTTTACTAGCGCTCAACGTTCAGGTTTGGGTATTATTCCAATGCTTTGAACTGCGGCATTGGGCTGCTTTCTTTGATAATTTAATTTTATATTGTAAAGAAATATGCAACAACACAAATAATATGAGATGAAACTCCAGGACCGATGATAGGAAGGACTCACAAGAATTTCCTGTTCGAGATATTAGATAGAAGAACAGGGACACCAGTAAAAAGGTACCTAATACAGCTAATACTCAATATCAATAATAATCGCCTAATTCAAAGTGCAATAATTGATATTGTTGATATCCACTATGGCATACGAAAACTGTCAAAAATCATAAAGACTAGTTAGTACCTATCAACTATCAACTCTTAAAGTAGAGGTGCAACAGTCATCTCCACCAGAAATGAATCTTGAGAACTTTACGATACTGACCATCAAGCCCCTTAAGCCGTAACCGTCATATCGTGCCTGTGGAGATTACAAACTAAAACCCTAGAAAACATTGATAAAGACGTGTTCGCCGGGCTGTTTGGACCGGCTTGTTGTTCTGTTGACATCGCTCCATAATATCTTCATAATGATGATTAATTGAAATTCTTCAAGTCCTAGCACACCGCCACAGATTCCAATGCTATCATCGTCAGCCATCAGGTTATCCGAATGGAGTTTTCGGATAATTCTCGTGTTTATGTCTTCTATAATAGTTCTACTTATACTTTTTATCAGATCCTGTAGCTGTAGAAGATGACAGGTATTTCCATATTGAGAAAGATCAAGCGTTTTGCGAACGTCAAGATTGAACCAACCGGAGACGTTCGACCGTAGAAGATTTCTAGCCGCTGCGCTGCTAAACATACCTACATATATGGTTTACAAAATTCTTTCTTTTTAAATTGTGTGCTACAGAGAGGAACAATGGCTGCCATTTTGTGCTAATCTTTCAGGGCCTTTGAACATTTGGCTTCGCTTTATAAAATTTAAAGATGTGTCCACACATACTTGACCGGCCATCGATCGATGTCGACTGACACACTGGTTCGACAACTGTGTTCGGACATACCTTAAGAAGAAATTTAGCAACTGATACCAAATCGAATATAACATCCACCCCAGCTGTCTGGTGAAAACCATTGCAGCAGTAGGCAGTAGGTATCTATTTTGATATCAAATAGGCAGTTTCTGCTGGATGATGATCAATATTATGAACCAGGGCATGTAATTATTTTAATAAGTCGGGTGTACAGTAAGGTTTTAGACTGAACCTCAGTAAGTATAGCGAGGGGGAGGGGCATTACCATTATTAGCTGCTGTAGTAGTCACATGACAAAATTTAGACGAAAAAAGAAGAAGAAGAAAATTGAATTGAATAATAAGCATTGAATTAATCATACCTAAATACTAAGAAGTGGTGGAATAAACAGTGTGACCCTTATTGAGGTACCCGCATCATGCTTAGCCGTGAGTCCTGGTGAGATTCCCGTCCTAAGCAACATTATCAATGTACAAGCTATTATAAAAAATAATAATGTAAACAGCGGGAAACTAATTACAAATTTATTTACTTATATTATTAATTTTTAAATGAAATGCCTAGTACGTATGTTTTATTGAGGATATGCCTTGAATGAATTATGTGTAGTCATAATCCAGTTTCTTAATATTGTTATACATTTTATGAAATGGAGAGAAACACCGAGTCTTGCATGAGAAACAACAGGTCGAACTGAATTTCAGCGGGTAGACTGTAAAGTACAGTACCTGCTCTAAGTTACTTTTATATTGCAAACATTGTAACTCGGGTCTCAGCTAAGAACTTGAAATATGAAAAGTTGGGATGAAGAGAAAACCCAAGGAAAAGAAATCTGAACTAGGTAGGACTTACTGAAGAAACAGGAAAGTCTGAATGACCTGCAGAAGACCTTGGTTCACAAATCTCTAGAACCGATGCTTTCAGCTTTGATTTAAGCGAAGACTTTCTGATATTTGAACACAAATCAGATTATTCAGACCATATTGAGAACGGCCTTAGTAACGTGTAGAGCAATAAAATTATTACAAGTTATTGCTGATACATAAAATATAATACATATATCGCATTATGATTATTATTAAAAGCCGATGAAAATATATTTACAAAGTTGTTAGACCTGATTTAAATATAAATTTAAAGTTTATATTAATATCTTTATTAGATTGAACTTTCGGCTTGGTACAGAGCAGACATATTTATATTTTACTAGCGCTCAACGTTCAGGTTTGGGTATTATTCCAATGCTTTGAACTGCGGCATTGGGCTGCTTTCTTTGATAATTTAATTTTATATTGTAAAGAAATATGCAACAACACAAATAATATGAGATGAAACTCCAGGACCGATGATAGGAAGGACTCACAAGAATTTCCTGTTCGAGATATTAGATAGAAGAACAGGGAAACCAGTAAAAAGGTACCTAATACTCAATATCAATAATAATCGCCTAATTCAAAGTGCAATAATTGATATTGTTGATATCCACTATGGCATACGAAAACTGTCAACACCAGTAAAAAGGTACCTAATACAGCTAATACTCAATATCAATAATAATCGCCTAATTCAAAGTGCAATAATTGATATTGTTGATATCCACTATGGCATACGAAAACTGTCAACAGAGATGTTGAGTTACAGAACCACTCTTTTCAGTGGACGACTTATTCAATGGGTCAGATTCCAACTCCCTATAATAGGGAGTGGAAGAGTGAGTTACATGTTTTAGGATCTGACTCATTGTTTGAGTAGCTATTTTGAGTAGTCCACTGAAAAAACTCGCCACTCTCACTTCAGAGAGGGAGGGAGAGAATAGTTTTACTTCAAGACTCATTATTTGACCATAGTAAGTGTCAAAAATTGACACATCCACTAAACAGGCCATTTGTTTTACAACAGACACACCCCCACTTTCTCTCTCTCTCTCTCTCTCTCTTAGCAAACCCACTTTTAAAAGTGTAAGACTTTTTTTTCTCTCCATTGCTGAAATTTAACCGCTTCTAACTCCGGAATGGTACTGATTAAATGTGTCAAATAATAGTGAAAATAGTAGGAAATTTAATGTTGTTTTCTAACTAATAGACAAATCTCCGATGCACTCTGACGTGGAGCGACTGAGATATTGGCGAAAAAGAGAAAAAGGTCTGGTCAATTTTGGTGTGACTTTATTGTAGGCCTCGGCTCTCATGGGTTATAGTGATCTCATAGGACTGAGCTTTGTCACATTATACTTTCGATAGCATACAAATACACTCAAAGTTATCAATGTTACATATCTACAGGTATTGGGTACCTGTAACATGTGCCCAATCCGTGATACAAGTGATCATACAGAACTAGTCTTCGATTACAATCCAAAAATTAACTTTTTTTCTCTCCATTGCTGAAATTTAACCGCTTCTAACTCCGGACCGGTACTGATTAAATGTGTCAAATAGGTAATAGTGAAAATAGTAGGAAATGTTGTTTTCTAACTAATGGACAAATCTCCGATGCACTCTGACGTGGAGCGACTGAGATATTAGCGAAAAAGAGAAAAAGGTCTGGTCAATTTTGGTGTGACTTTATTGTAGGCCTCTGCTCTCATGGGTTATAGTGATCTCATAGGACTGAACTTTGTCACATTACACTTTCGATAGCATACAAATACACTCAAAGTTCTCAATGTTAGATGTCTACAGGTATTGGGTACCTGTAACATGTGCCCAATCCGTGATACAAGTGATCATACAGAACTAGTCTTCGATTACAATCCAAAAATTCTATATCACAGATCTTTTCCTTCAGATTGTACCACAAATCCAGATGTTAGTAGTACCACATTGCCCAGTCATGATCAGACACAGAAACAATAAATTAAGCCAACACTAACAATTTACCAGTAATAATAATGATTATAGTAAGAAATAATAGCTATTGTCTGAGAGTCAGGACTGTAGTCAGAATCTGATAGGGGGGAAGGTAACTGAGAGCAGTTAGGATTTCTCAAATTACTGCTCAAAGGATATGAGTTAGGAAACTGTAAGAAGATTTTTTTTTTTTTTTTTTTTTAGAAATGTTTTAGGGGGTAGTACCTATCAACTATCAACTCTTAAAGTAGAGGTGCAACAGTCATCTCCACCAGAAATGAATCTTGAGAACTTTACGATACTGACCATCAAGCCCCTTAAGCCGTAACCGTCATATCGTGCCTGTGGAGATTACAAACTAAAACCCTAGAAAACATTGATAAAGACGTGTTCGCCGGGCTGTTTGGACCGGCTTGTTGTTCTGTTGACATCGCTCCATAATATCTTCATAATGATGATTAATTGAAATTCTTCAAGTCCTAGCACGCCGCCACAGATTCCAATGCTATCATCGTCAGCCAGGTTATCCGAATGATGGAGTTTTGTATTCGAATGATGAAGCTTAGAATTTTGAGTCCCTGTACGACAACTCTTTCAAACTTGAAAACGGATTTGGTGGTAATTTCCGTCTTAACTTTTCTCTAACATCTCCAGAGATATTCATTTCATCCCTTCATTCATCTATGATTGCATGATTATGTATTTTCTTAATAGGTACATACTATGTAGGTCGTTGATCTAATTTAAAATTCAAATTAGATTAATTTAATTTTGATTTATTTTGAAACCATAATATTATTAACCGTATGTGAATCATTTATTGATATTGATATTTTGCCTCCAACCTTCAATGCATTGATATGGAACACAATATGAATCAAATATTCATCAATTTGTTTTCTTTTATTAGCTGATACATATGTACTGATACCTGGGTAAATTTTATTCGTGAATGGCATTTATGCGGGGCGTTCGAAGAAGCAATCAATGAAAACCCCCAATAATATATGGAAATATATTTCAGTACTTCTCAAAGTGTACTCATATCATTTCAAGACAAGAGTTTTAAACTCATACACTACAACTATTACCGCATAATACATAGGTATTTCTCTTCTATAATAGTTCTACTTATACTTTTTATCAGATCCTGTAGCTTTAGAAGATGACAGGTATTTCCATATTGTGAAAGATCAAGCGTTTTGCGAACGTCAAGATTGAACCAACCAGAGACGTTCGACCGTAGAAGATTTCTAGCCGCTGCGCTGCTAAACATACCTACATATATGGTTTACAAAATTCTTTCTTTTTAAATTGTGTGCTACAGAGAGGAACAATGGCTGCCATTTTGTGCTAATCTTTCAGGGCCTTTGAACATTTGGCTTCGCTTTATAAAATTTAAAGATGTGTCCACACATACTTGACCGGCCATCGATCGATGTCGACTGACACACTGGTTCGACAACTGTGTTCGGACATACCTTAAGAAGAAATTTAGCAACTGATACCAAATCGAATATAACATCCACCCCAGCTGTCTGGTGAAAACCATTGCAGCAGTAGGCAGTAGGTATCTATTTTGATATCAAATAGGCAGTTTCTGCTGGATGATGATCAATATTATGAACCAGGGCATGTAATTATTTTAATAAGTCGGGTGTACAGTAAGGTTTTAGACTGAACCTCAGTAAGTATAGCGAGGGGGAGGGGCGCACTTTGTGAAAAGTGTCATCAGGTGGACAATGTTTGTGATGAGCACTACACGGTGCCTCGAAATGTGTTGGGGTGCTCTCGAGACTCGAGTCATACTCGTGTGTTCTAGCTGCTTTGTAACGTTTATCGTACAGTTTTAAATCAGAAAGGGTTCCAAATTTTAGTTAAATTTTACTGTTCCCAACGTTTAATTTTAATATCGGAAGGCGATGTGGAAATCTGATGTACTCATATTTAGTAAGTTCAGCTGACTTCGTCTAAAATCATGAACATGAATGAATACCTTTTCGATTTTCAAATGTATACTCAGCTTTCTGAACACACACTGGCTGAGTTTCAAATAATTGCCTATACTTTGGTTCAGAAAATGTTATGATGATGCTAATCCCTCATTTTCATGTTTAATTTTAATATCGGAAGGCGATGTGGAAATCTGATTTCAGCTGACTTCGTCTAAAATCATGAACATGAATATTCGATTTTCAAATGTATGCTCAACTTTCTGAACACACACTGGCTGAGTTTCAAATAATTGCCTATACTTTGGTTCAGAAAATGTTATGATGATGCTAATCCCTCATTTTCATGAAAAATATATGTAAGTCGGACAACACCTGCTATATTCTCAGAGTTTCGGAACCTGGGGATTCAAATATTTAATAATAATTAGACCACAGGTTGCATGTCCCATGCTCAAAAGATCACGTTGCATGTCACCAGAGCATGAATTTTTTATCAAGGAGGAGCTAGAGCTTAAAGGAAAGCGTTTTTACTTCTTTTTATGAGTTTGACCTGGCTTTCAATATGAAATGAATGGCACGGGGTACTTAGGTAATGGCAGGCATGGGGGTTTATGGAAGGGGTAAAGAGTTGTTTGTGGGGAACCGAAAAGTTTTTTGTTTGTTGTGTTTCTGTTAATATTTCAGTTTTCTATTTATTGTTTACAGTGCAGAATCATTTCGCAGCTTAATTGAATTTGCGACCCAGTCACCCACATGACTCTAATTAGCGCGTTGCTTCTCCCAGAGGTCTAGGTCACTGCAAAGATGCAATACTTCCGGTTTTGCCTTGCACAGGTCAAGGTCGTCATGAGGAAATGGTGATCCTGAAGTTTCTCGATTTACGAAACTTATCCCATATGAGCTGAACTTTTTTTTTTCAGTTTTTTTATTTTTTATTTGTTCATTTTGTAGAACATTGTAACTTTTACAAATCTCTTTGATACGAAGTTTATACCCACATGCATAATTTGTATATTTTAGAAATTATTTTCTTTTTTTTTCCGAAAACTTGTCACGAAACGGGCAGCTTAAATTTTCCAAAGACATTGGCGTATACTCGTACGTCCAATTAGCTTAATCTAAACTCTACAACAGATTACACAAAATAAAATGATAAAACCAACATTATACGTTTTTATACAGTTTTCATTTCTTTGAGGTCAACCTTCCTGACCTTATGAAACAATCAAGTCAAGTCCCGATTACAGGCTAAAAGTTGAATAGCTCCCAGGTACTCAGGTTGTCCCTAATCCATTATTGGTTCAGCAAAATAAATACTATTAAATTTGGTGACAACTTGGTACCTTGGTGTAGGGGCCAACGGCCCTAAAGGATGGGTTAAGCTTCTACAAATCTGGTACCTTGGTAGACATGAAGGACCTTTTCAACTGAAATTCAAATTGTAACGTTCATTAACGATCTCTCAGCGTCTTCACGTTTGTAAGAAGCCGAAATCTATAAGAAGACAAAATGCCGACCCCGCGTCTTGTAGCGGCTCAGAACCATATTCTCTAAGCCCTTCTCTAGTCGGCTCTTATTTATCGAGCTCAATAAAAAGGTAATTTAACCCGCTCACCTTCATTGTTCCGTCTAAACAAAAAGCCTAATATTTACTTGAAAGCGTACACCACCGGAAAGCAGATATTAAATTTATCTGAAAAATACATCCGGGTGATGGCGGGTTGGCGGACTTTACAATCAGAAGCGGCGAGGTTCAATGTGAGAGGCGGAACATTTTGCTAGAGCACCGCGATCTCGTGATGAAAAGGCGATGAGAAGAATTGAATTGTTGAGTCAATACTTTTGATTGTATATTGGAATCTGTTCATCAGTCGCGGAGGATTGTAAAATAATGGTTGATAGAAGTCCATCAACAACTCAATGAAAATCCAACATCTTATTATCCATATACTAAGGTTTTCTTAAATCAGGCAGAAAAATATAGTACTAGCTGTCAAGTAGGTAACTAATTTACCTGCACAATTTGGGTTAAAAGATCGCAGTGGTCTCAAATTCAGGAGCTATGAAACTGATGCATTAACAAGCAAGTAGATACATACCTAGGTAATTAGTAATTATTACTATAAAATGAGATCTATGGTGAATACGGGACTGATGGCAAATATATATTTAAGATCTTAATTGTCATTTAATAAATATAATGAGGGAAAGGCGGATACTTGTAGTTGGATTCTGTGGAGAAGGTTTACGAAGAAGATCTCTAAGATAAATAACATACCTAGATAATTTGATGAGGGTACCATGAAAAGTGTCCGCCACGTCGGTATGTAATGGTTGGGAGAAGTCCATTAACAGCTCAATGAAAATCCAACATCTTATACTAAGGTTTTCTTAAATCAAGCAGCAAAATACAGTGATAGCTCTCAAGTAACTAATTTACCTGCACCATTTTCTTTAAATGCCAACGGCCTCAAATTCAGGAATTATAAAATACTGATGCATTAACAAACAAGTAGATAATAGGTAATCATTACTATAACATGAGACCTATATGGTGAATACGGGACTGATGGCAAATATATATTTAAGATCTTAATTGTCATTTAATAAATATAATGAGGGAAAGGCGGATACTTGTCATTTTTTCATTTCATAAAAAAATATAAAACCCTTTAATATACATTAGGCTAACAGGCTACCCGTCAAAAAGATTTGTTAATAGTTTTCGGTAATCCCACTATTTATATAAAAAATCTTTGTAGGCATTTTTTTATGACGTCTTTTGTGTTACAGAACTAATATTAGTGTAGGTAAGCTATAAAACCCTTTAATATACATTACGCTAACAGGCTATCCGTCAAAAAGATTTGTTAATAGTTTTTAGTAATCCCACTATTTATATAAAAAATCTTTGTAGGCATTTTTTTATGACGTCTTTTGTGTTACAGAACTAATATTAGTGTAGGTAAGCCTTTTCATCTCTTCAAATAACAATAGATAATGTAAGAAAAGAGGTTTTTTGAGTAAAATCTGGTACAAAATTGGGTAATATTTCTCTCTCAAAAAAAGTAGAAAATAATCGAGAATAGAAATTACACTGGGAATAATTTTTCGTGAGTGGGTAAGTCTATATCAGTAGTAATAGGTAATTTAGGTACCTACTGGAATAGTAAAATACTTACCTACAGCTTAGGTTATCAAGTCTGAGAGACCAAATTATCAGCTTGAAAACTCCAGTATTGGGTAAATACTTTTCATGTTAAATACACAAAAAGCAAAGCTTGGAAAGGCATTAATATGTCATTGTTGATGCACATTTCATAAACCCTCTTCAACTTACAACCCAAGTTTTCATGGGAATCAAGGGCTTTTTGTCCGATTAAATAAGGCGCAACCCGTATCATACTTCCATCACTTCGATAAGCGTCCTCAAAGCACGTGTCCCTATTTATTGATAGTAGGTAATTTAGGTTTAGGACCTATAGGTATAGGTACCGATTTTACCAGTAAAACACTTACCTATAGATTAGAATCTTATGATTCTCAAGTCTCAGAGACCATATTTATTAGCTTTAAAATTCCTGTATTGGGTAAATAATTTAATGTAAAATAAATAAAAAGCAAAGCTTGGAAAAGCATTAATATGTAAGGAGTGTCAGGATATTGTTGATGCACATTTCATAAACTCTCTTCAACTTACCAAGTTTTCATGGGAATCATGAGCTTTTTGTCCGATTAAATAAGGCGCAACCCGTATCATACTTCCATCACTTCGATAAGCGTCCTCAAAGCACGTGTCCCTATTTATTGTCAGGGCCAATATTCTCGAAGAGTGGTCTTATGAGGCCGAACAAGGATGTGTAAAGCAAAATTGAAGGATGTGAAAAATAATTTCAAATTTAGGAAAGATAAAGAAATTTCTTGAACCAAGGGCAAACTAGATACACATCAAAATTTCGTTCTTCAGACTAGTAGTTTGCCATAGCCATTCGTCTCTGTAAAAATGATATCAAAATCCGATCGTTCCAAAAGAAGAATGTCGAGTGAAAACTGAAGAGGAAAGAATGAAACCAATGTTTAATGTTTCGTAAATAATAAAAAACTACTTTAGTCCATAAACCTTAAAGAAGACAGAAGACATGAGCCAGTCATTCAGTGATCAAAACGTTATCTTTCCTGATAGATTAGAAGTTATAAAGGACCGACCTCTCTCTTCAAGTTACAGGCTGACACAAATATCATAATACTCAAGGAACAGACTTGGGTACCTAGGTATATCCCAAATATTAGGTTCACTTTATGTTCGGAGATATCAAGTCACTCACTCCCAAGTTTGATACGGAGATTATTGATCAGTAAATTTGATTTTAGTTATGGTCAGCGTAAAAATTAATTAATCGATTCGAAATCTCGCAATCCAATTATTGAAAATTCTAGAACACGCTTGAAAATTGGCTTAAGCGGTGGCAGTCTTCCCTGTTTACGCTTGCATAACTCCCAAACATCTCATCATCATGGCTAGGGGAAACACTTCTACACGTAAAAATTAATTAATCGATTCGAAATCTCGCAATCAAATTATTGAAAATTCTAGAACACGCTTGCAAATTGGCTTAAGCGGTGGCAGTCTTCCCTGTTTACGCTTGCATAACTCCCAAACATCTCATCATCATGGCTAGGGGAAACACTTCTACATTTGCTTGAGTGATTATCTCTTAAAAGTGTTAAATTTGTGGGGTTGAAGTAAAATTTCCAAAGCGTATGCGCGACCCGTTTCAAAAAACGCCGCCTATGTTTTGATGTAGGAGAACCGAGAGGGTGAAGTCAAAGCCCGAAGTCCCGAGTCCATTAATGTCAAGGAAAATGATTCCATGACGGGATATTCGGGGGCTTTTAATTTTACGATAAAATCGATCAATTCTAAATCTTTTATTTTTTAATGTTCCAAAATAAACAAGATTATCTACCTATCTATTGGAAACAAGGAGCAATTCGTTTTACTTCCCTTTGGTTAGCGCTGGCAGCTTTGATTAAATAGATCTATAACTGTTATACCTGAATAGACCTATAGATTCTAGAACAACTTGAGACCATCAGCACAACATCAGTCTTATATCTTTGGAAAATATATAAGTTCAACATTGGCCACCCTATACTAATAATTTCCATACAAGAGACTACCTAAGTAAAGTTCATATTAACATATTAACTGAAGTCCGATAAAAGAGACTATCTTTGATATAAAGAGATTCTTCTCGTGGGTCCCCATGAGCCCACAATTGTACAAAATAATTTCCCTTCAGACCACCGTCAGGAATAGAAACATTGAATTCCATATACGTTTGTATCTTTCAATCAAAGGAGCTATTAAGAACGGTTATATTTCTGACGAAATTCAGCAATTAATCTAAAAATCATTCCGAGACACCTTAGAAATAGCTTTTCACAGGGCTTATTGTTGGCGTTTAAACGACTTTGCGGTTTGTGGCACTCGAAAACACTCGCTGAGAATTGTGAGGTCTCAATTATACGCAGGTCCTCAAATTAGTTTGATAGATGAGTTCTGGTATATTGAGAGACGTGCTGTTTAGTAAGGCAACTACCATACTCGTGTAGTTACCATGATGTATATCAAGCTTCAGCTTTATTTCTTTCTTTTTTTACGATAACCATCTCCGATTCCCTCATATATCAAAATAACACTGATTGATCGACCCAACAGTACCTTTCTTACTATTTTTGTTCAAAGTTGGTATCCTCAGCACAAGTAGGTAACTACCATGAGAATTTCTCCACGATTGAGCTCCATGAGATCTCGAGATTATGTCGTCTTCTTCCTTCTATACACAAAGATGTGTTTGTATAGCAATATCGGCTTTCCATTTTAGGAAAGTCAATTCTAGACACTTTTCATGGTCAAAGGTAGTTTGTAATTGTTATAATTTATGCCAAATGCACGTCACAACGTCAGTGGGTATCATGCAGCAATACAAGTAACCAATTTGCCGATTCAGTTGATTTCTAATTGATATGGAGCTTCAGAAATCACAAAGTTACTGAGTCTAAAGGTGTGTTCACACATAGTCGACTGGCCATCGAACGACTGAGCCGTCCATACTGCCCCGACAGCATAGATTGACCTCTTCGATCGACAGCCAGTCGAATATGTTTGAACACACCTTTAGAGTAAGAGGTACATGTAAACAGTAACTACAGCACGGTTCAGCAAAATAAATACTATTAAATTTGGTGACAACTTGGTACCTTGGTGTAGGGGCCAACGGCCCTAAAGGATGGGTTAAGCTTCTACTGACACAAATATCATAATACTCAAGGAACAGACTTGGGTACCCAGGTATATCCCAAATATTAGGTTCACTTTATGTTCGGAGATATCAAGTCACTCACTCCCAAGTTTGATACGGAGATTATTGATCAGTAAATTTGATTTTAGTTATGGTCCACGTAAAAATTAATTAATCGATTCGAAATCTCGCAATCCAATTATTGAAAATTCTAGAACACGCTTGAAAATTGGCTTAAGCGGTGGCAGTCTTCCCTGTTTACGCTTGCATAACTCCCAAACATCTCATCATCATGGCTAGGGGAAACACTTCTACATTTGCTTGAGTGATTATCTCTTAAAAGTGTTAAATTTGTGGGGTTGAAGTAAAATTTCCAAAGCGTATGCGCGACCCGTTTCAAAAAACGCCGCCTATGTTTTGATGTAGGAGAACCGAGAGGGTGAAGTCAAAGCCCGAAGTCCCGAGTCCATTAATGTCAAGGAAAATGATTCCATGACGGGATATTCGGGGGCTTTTAATTTTACGATAAAATCGACATGATTTCTGTTAGCCAAAAGATAACATTATCCCGTATACTAGCTATAGTGCTATACTATCCAATTTATTTGTGTTCCAAACTTGCGAACTCCACCAAACGCCAACAAAGCGTAGCTGATTATTTGTTACTGTTAATATACAGGGTGGTTCGTGATTTGCGAACCACGCTTATATCTCAGAAACGGCTGGGAATTAAGGAATGAAATAAACGGCATCATGTAGGCACAGAGTGCTTCCTCAATCACGCGATAGTAGAATGACTGAGAGCTATTATTGGTAAGTTTTGTATAAGAGTTACCACAATACATGTCCACTATTGTCCACACATTCCAAGTAAACTTTGTATTACACCACAAAATCACAGAATTTACAACCAATAGCGATACAGATGCAGATTTTTCAAGCAGATCAGTATTAATCCTTGACTTACAGAAGACCACCACAACATCAGCAGAGTGACTCAGTCCCAACTCTTTAATTTCTTTGGTACATTTTTTGTCCCTTGCTATCACCAAAGGGATAAAACGTTCAAGATTTACAAGCCGATTTTTGTGAGTGAAGCTTCCAAAAGTAACAGCATTTCACCATGATCTCAGAATCGTATACGTACCTGGTACCTATACAATTCATCAGACCTCCAGAGAAAGCAATACACCTTACCGAGCACCAACGACAAAGTCCAATCATCCAACTTGACTGATTGAAGACACAAGACAAGTGAGAATTATTGTTTATCGGCATCATGAGCATTGATCTCGATGATCAAGCAAAGCTATAGTAACAAGCAAAGCTTCAAGTAACAATGAACCGCGTGTTCAATTCTTCTCTAAACTTTCTCAATGTCTAAATGTTACCAGGTGCCATTGATTTGATTTGATAGTTTTGATACCGTTTCTACAATAGAGTTTTCACTATCAGATTCCGTGGAATTCCGTATATCTATTGATTCAGGACGGGCTTTCCTTAATAGTGTGAATCAAAGTAGTAACTTTGTTCGCTTTTAAAATAAAGTGGAGTGAGGGAATTCTTTCATCATCGTGCAATTGTGTGATGTTTTCTGGTTATCGCAGTTATCTCCTTGATCACAAAGGTACCTTAAAACTATAATAATAATATCATCCAGAGCTTCTTCCAGGCTACTCGTTTCTGTGATGTTGGTGAA
The DNA here is from genome assembly GCF_000475195.1 of Diaphorina citri. Classification (NCBI taxonomy): domain Eukaryota; kingdom Metazoa; phylum Arthropoda; class Insecta; order Hemiptera; family Psyllidae; genus Diaphorina; species Diaphorina citri. The sequence continues at coordinate 45,304 of NW_007378681.1, forward strand.
TATACATACTATACTTTCATAATATGTATCTAACTTACTTATCTATAGGCCTTACAATCTGTTACAACTCCTCTAAAATGCCGAGATCTGGAAGTGCATTGTTTCCCTTTATCGAATCCTGTGATTTTTGTGTTGTTTAAAGAGCCTAGTTACCTCTATTTGTTTTGTTTAAAGAGTCTACCTATTTGTCTTGCTTAAAGAGTCTAAGATGACAGGTATTTCCATATTGAGAAAGATCAAGCGTTTTGCGAACGTCAAGATTGAACCAACCGGAGACGTTCGACCGTAGAAGATTTCTAGCCGCTGCGCTGCTAAATATACCTACATACATGGTTTACAAAATTCTTTCTTTTTAAATTGTGTGCTACAGAGAGGAACAATATTTTGTGCTAATCTTTCAGGGCCTTTGAGCATTTGGCTTCGTTTTATAAAAATTAAAGATGTGTCCACACATACTTGACCGGCCATCGATCGATGTCGACTGACACACTGGTTCGACAACATACATTCACCTCGTTGATCGACGGCCGGTCAACTGTGTTCGGACATACCTTAAGAAGAAATTTAGCAACTGATACCAAATCGAACATAACATCCACGGCATCCACCCCAGCTGTCTGGTGAAAACCATTGCAGCAGTAGGCAGTAGGTATCTATTTTGATATCAAATAGGTAGTTTCTGTTGGATGATGATCAATATTATGAACGAGGGCATGTAATTATTTTAATAAGTCGGGTGTACAGCAAGGTTTTAGACTGAACCTCAGTAAGTATAGCGAGGGGGAGGGGGGGGCACTTTGTGAAAAGTGTCATCAAAGTTTTCGGATAATTCTCGTGTTTATGTCTTCTATAATAGTTCTACTTATACTTTTTATCAGATCCTGTAGCTGTAGAAGATGACAGGCAAGTGAGAATTATTGTTTATCGGCATCATGAGCATTGATCTCGATGATCAAGCAAAGCTATAGTAACAAGCAAAGCTTCAAGTAACAATGAACCGCGTGTCCAATTCTTCTCTAAACTTTCTAAATGTTACCAGGTGCCATTGATTTGATAGTTTTGATACCGTTTCTACAATAGAGTTTTCACTATTAGATCCCATGGAATTCCGTAGATCTATTGATTCAGGACGGGCTTTCCTTAATAGTGTGAATCAAAGTAGTAGCTTTGTTCGCTTTTAAAATAAAGTGGAGTGAGGGAATTCTTTCATCATCGTGCAATTTGTGTCATGTTTTCTGGTTATCGCAGTTATCTCCTTGATCACAAAGGTACCTTAAAAACTATAATGATAATATCATCCAGAGCTTCTTCCAGGCTACTCGTTTCTGTGATGTTGGTGAATATACTTTCATAATATGTATCTAACTTACTTATCTATAGGCCTTACAATCTGTTACAACTCCTCTAAAATGCCGAGATCTGGAAGTGCATTATCCACAGCATCCCGAAGAGCAGCAATTAGTGTGAGTGTGCCTTTCTCCGTTCCTTCTTCATTTGGAACAATTATTTCATAAATTATAAGCGCGGCGCGTGGGCACTTAATTGAGTGTATACGTGTGTAGTACTAACCCGAAGAGCAGCAATTAGTGTGAGTGTGCCTCTCTCCGTTCCTTCTTCATTTGGAACAATTATTTCATAAATTATAAGCGCGGCGCGTGGGCACTTAATTGAGTGTATACGTGTGTAGTAATATTTAATTAACTTGATGCCTGTTGACTTCATGTGAGAATGCGTGGGCTCTTCAACTGGCCCCAGTAAGATGAACCTATTGGTCCCAGAACGATGTCTTACATAGTAAGATGGTGCGAAGCTCTCTTGGTTTTAAAACCATTGCTTGTATAGAAGAGCGGGGGAGGGAACTACAAAAATTGGCAGCCATTTTTTATTTATTTATTTCAGATTATCGCCAACAGATTTAAAAACTTGTAGATCGTTATTTCGCCATTGGCCAAGGGAAGGTTGACTTTACCACTGTTCAAATGGATCGCGGCTTGAAGCCGGAAACTAAAATTGTCATAAAAATAGTAAAAAGAAAACTGTGAGGGAGAGAGAGAGAGAATATAAGTAGGAAAAGATTCTCAATTCGAATCGAAAAATGATGCAATAGACAATAGAAGGATTGCAAGTTGCAAGGTGTAAGGGTATTGAAGAACAAAACAACAGAGTGAAGAAACTCTATACCCCCCTGCCACACAAATGGGTGTGTGCCCTTCAAGTACATACTACAGCATGCTACAGTACCGTGCTAAGACGGAACCAAGTACTTATAGAAGCTTTGTTTCGCTGAGTGGCCACACTAGGACGAGAAGGCTTTTCCGTGTAAGTTGATACGACGATCAGATGGCACCAGCTGAGCTGTTAGGCTTGTGTGTTAAGTATTGAATGTGTTAGACTCAGAGGATCACATATAATATATTAGGATATGTCATATACATACATACATACATACATACATACATACATACATACATACATACATACATACATACATACATACATACATGTAAGATGAACCTATTGGTCCCAGAACGATGTCTTACATAGTAAGATGGTGCGAAGCAGGCGAAGCTCTCTTGGTTTTAAAACCATTGCTTGTATAGAAGAGCGGGGGAGGGAACTACAAAAATTGGCAGCCATTTTTTATTTATTTATTTCAGATTATCGCCAACAGATTTAAAAACTTGTAGATCGTTATTTCGCCATTGGCCAAGGGAAGGTTGACTTTACCACTGTTCAAATGGATCGCGGCTTGAAGCCGGAAACTAAAATTGTCATAAAAATAGTAAAAAGAAAACTGTGAGGGAGAGAGAGAGAGAATATAAGTAGGAAAAGATTCTCAATTCGAATCGAAAAATGATGCAATAGACAATAGAAGGATTGCAAGTTGCAAGGTGTAAGGGTATTGAAGAACAAAACAACAGAGTGAAGAAACTCTATACCCCCCTGCCACACAAATGGGTGTGTGCCCTTCAAGTACATACTACAGCATGCTACAGTACCGTGCTAAGACGGAACCAAGTACTTATAGAAGCTTTGTTTCGCTGAGTGGCCACACTAGGACGAGAAGGCTTTTCCGTGTAAGTTGATACGACGATCAGATGGCACCAGCTGAGCTGTTAGGCTTGTGTGTTAAGTATTGAATGTGTTAGACTCAGAGGATCACATATAATATATTAGGATATGTCATATACATACATATACATATTACTTACTTCTGGATCACTCATGTATTGTATAGCTTTTGGAAATGTACGCTCAAAATTAGCATTGCCATAGCCAAATATCCAAAGCAGTCAGTAAGAAAGTAATCTGAGGTCCTAAACTATATGCACTAGACTTCACTAGAGTCCCAAAAACAAATTACCAAAAAGAAGGTTAAGTATTGAATGTGTTAGACTCAGAGGATCACATATAATATATTAGGATATGTCATATACATACATATACATATTACTTCTGGATCACTCATGTATTGTAGGTATAGCTTTTGGAAATGTACGCTCAAAATTAGCATTGCCATAGCCAAATGTCAAAAGCAGTCAGTAAGAAAGTAATCTGAGGTCCTAAACTATATGCACTAGACTTCACTAGAGTCCCAAAAACAAATTACCAAAAAGAAGGATACTAAAGGTGTGTCCAAACATTGTCGACGGGCCGTCGCGTCGATCGATGAGATAAATCTATGTTGTCAAGGCAGTGTGGACGGTTCAGTCGACATCGATTGATGGCCGGGCGACCACCTTAACAGACAACTGTACATGTTTGTTAAACTCATACAACATACAATGTAAAAAGTAAATGAATACTTTCTCAGAGTATACCTACCTACTTATTCCAAGGGACCAAAAGGAGGTAAAAGTGAAATTTAATAAGACACACAACGGTATATCTAAGTACGCGGTACAAAACCGCCATTACCGCATTTTTCATCGAGATAACACTAACTACTGATACTTTGTTCACTTTTATTGTCATTAAAGGTAAATTTGATGTCTTTTTTCTCAAAGACGCTCTCCGCTATCTAACCAAAATCACAACCAGAAAGTCTTCAAAATATTGAAACTATTGTTGTATCAAAGATTTCAGAAAAGTGGTCCAAGATAACATTTTTTTTATTTAATATTAATATTGAGACAGAAATAGGCTCTTCGTTGTTCAGGTCCAATTTAGTAGAGGACATTCCTATGAGGCCCAACGAGGATGTGTAAAGCATAATTAAAGGATGTGAAAAATAGGTTCAAATTTGAGTTTAGGAAAGATAAAGTGATTTCTCGTATCGAAGACGAACTAGATACACATTAAAATTTCATTCTTCAGACAATTATCACAAATTTGCCATAGGCATTCGTCTCTATAAAAATTACATTAAAATCCGATCGTTCCAAAAAAAGAATGTCGAGTGAAAACTGAAGAGGAAAGAATGAAACCAATGTTTAATGTTTCGTAAATAATAAAAAACTACTTTAGTCCATAAACCTTAAAGAAGACAGAAGACATGAGCCAGTCATTCAGTGATCAAAACGTTATCTTTCCTGATAGATTAGAAGTTATAAAGGACCGACCTCTCTCTTCAAGTTACAGGCTGACACAAATATCATAATACTCAAGGAACAGACTTGGGTACCTAGGTATATCCCAAATATTAGGTTCACTTTATGTTCGGAGATATCAAGTCACTCACTCCCAAGTTTGATACGGAGATTATTGATCAGTAAATTTGATTTTAGTTATGGTCAGCGTAAAAATTAATTAATCGATTCGAAATCTCGCAATCCAATTATTGAAAATTCTAGAACACGCTTGAAAATTGGCTTAAGCGGTGGCAGTCTTCCCTGTTTACGCTTGCATAACTCCCAAACATCTCATCATCATGGCTAGGGGAAACACTTCTACATTTGCTTGAGTGATTATCTCTTAAAAGTGTTAAATTTGTGGGGTTGAAGTAAAATTTCCAAAGCGTATGCGCGACCCGTTTCAAAAAACGCCGCCTATGTTTTGATGTAGGAGAACCGAGAGGGTGAAGTCAAAGCCCGAAGTCCCGAGTCCATTAATGTCAAGGAAAATGATTCCATGACGGGATATTCGGGGGCTTTTAATTTTACGATAAAATCGATCAATTAAAACGATTTTAGTGCCGTGATGTGAGATGTTCATCAACGTGATGATAATGAATTCATCATTGATGAAAAGGATCTGGAGAACCGAAATTGAGGAATACCTTTATGCGGTGGGTGTTATTCTCATGCGGTACAGATAGACCGTTTTAGACAAAAGTGTAGTGAGAAAACAATCAATACAGTGTCGCTCAAAATGAGAGACATGGCCCCTCAGAAAAGTGGCCTCCTCTCAATAAGAGGGACAATGCGGTGCACACAAAGTATGAAGGTAATTAATAAATTATTAGTTCATCACAGGATTTATTTACAAGTTTAACAACTCTGAATTTGTCAATTATCATGCCCGTTGGACGGTTGATGGTGATGACACAATTTTATAGATGGAACATTGATAAACAGAAACAAGCGAGGTCAATGAGATCTCAATATTGATCTCTTATCACTACATGTGGAATTATAACATACTTACTGATACAATATTACATATTATTATGTTATCTTTTCTATCGCTGTATACATTTAGAGGGATCTGCGAAAATAGCCGGCTGCACAGGTCTATTGTGTGACCTCAAGGGTCCAGGTTAGAATGCCTTCCCGCACACTCGTAATAGTACATAGGTACCCATGGTAAGGATGACATAATTTATTACATAACTTTAATTACATAACAAGATGAAGTTGTAGAGGTATCACTAACAAATAATAGCTATTGTCAGAGAGTCAGGACTGTAGTCAGAATCAGATAGGGGGGAAGGTAACTGAGAGCAGTTGGGATTTCTCAAATTTTACTGCTCAAAGGATATGAGTTAGGAAACTGTAAGAAGATTTTTTTTAGAAATGTTTTAGGTACTTTAATGTCTAGGCAGGAAGGAGCAGCATTAAAGATTAAAGAAGATACTAGAGAAATTGGGAATTGGGAAAACTGAAAAATTCAAGCCTCTGAATATTATTTCCCCTTACTCCGGTCCTGTTTTTAGTCAATGAAGTAATTGTGCTACAATTCTGTCTGCTTGTGTATTAGGTGTTACTCCTTTCATTTGATTTCATTACATATCAAGATTTTTAATTTGACTTTTTAAATGTCCTCCTCTCCATTGAGTTGTCAGTTTCGTTCAATTTCTATTGAAGATTGTGCCCAGCATTTGTCTAACAAAAGTTTCCGAATGATTTTGTTCTATGGTGAGATTTGGTTGATTTATAAAGCTTTTATCTGTTTGACCACATGATAATCGTGTGTATCGCTCTATGAGGTTGGCAACTCTTCTTCTTCTTCTTCTTCTTCTTCTATCGCTCTATGATAGGCACAGAGTGCTTCCTCAATCACGCGATAGTAGAATGACTGAGAGCTATTATTGGTAAGTTTGGTAAGAGTTACCACAATACATGTCCACTATTGTCCACACATTCCAAGTAAACTTTGTATTACACCACAAAATCACAGAATTTACAACCAGGTTGGCAACGTCGCCTTTTTCAGAGTGAGTGGTTTGATTTATAGCTCCCGTATTTTTAATATTTTTTAGTGTTTTAAATCAGTTTCAAAGGAAATAAATTACACCAAATAGAAGAAAGAGGAATTATCTTCATTTTTCGATAAAAAGTGCACGGAAAAACGAAGTATTTTGGACACATATCACAGTAAGAACTTTTCAATTTTAGGCTCATTGGGATTATACTAATGGCGATACAGATGCAGATTTTTCAAGCAGATCAGTATTAATCCTTAACTTACAAAGCAGAAGACCACCACAACATTAGCAGAGTGACTCAGTCCCAATTCTTTAATTTCTTTGGTACATTTTTTGTCCCTTGCTATCACCAAAGGGATAAAACATTCAAGATTTACCTACAAGCCGATTTTTGTGTGTGAAGCTTCCAAAAGTAACAGCATTTCACCATGATCTCAGAATCGTACGTACCTGGTACCTATACAATTCATCTGACTTCCAGAGAAAGCAATACACCTTACCGAGCACCAACGACAAAGTCCAATCATCCAACTTGACTGATTGAAGACACAAGACAAGTGAGAAGGGGTGGCCCATTGTTAAAATGGCATCTCCACTAATTAAGAAATAAGTACTTACGTTTTAGATGGTAAATTACCTAAATTGGGAAATTTCATGAATGATAATTTCCCGACTTACCTCACACTTCTAAAAGTAAATAGCTCTAGGAACGTAATATACTTTACTATTGCGAACACCTAGGTGCATAGGTACAAAGATTCGTAAGGATTTTACGGTACATGAAATTCCCCACAGTAACGTCACAGTTCCAACCTTCGATAGAAGAACGTCACAGTAAAAATGTATTAGATAATCGCATCCAAATAGGTAAAATCTGTTAGGGAACCTCAGACATATATGAAAGACATTTTTACATGAACATTTACAGACGTCAGCGCGGCGTCGCGTCAACTTGTTGACATTCGCGCCGTTCTCGCGACACTTTTCATCTACCGTCCGTCTCCTGTCTACTTATTAAACTTATTTGGACTTCAACCCCTTTCTCTTAAGGCACCATAACAAAAGTATTTTTGATGCTCAGAGACTTACATAATTATGGCGTATCACCAAAATATCCCGGACACAGGTACCTAACAAAGGTTATATTGTGATGATCTAAGTCGCTCAGGTATCAGAGGTCAATCCGATGACAATATGATTGTGTTATATAATTATGGTCAAACCGTTTTCATGTGGGATCTAATATTAGGTTTTTTTTTGTAAATAACAATCTTATATGGATTTGATTTTTGATTTCCTCAAGCAAAACAACCTGTTCTATTGCCTGCATATGATAAATCAATTCACCAGTAATCTCTTACTTTTGCCATCTCTTCAGTCCTATCTATCCTTCTAATTGGCGAATAAATGTCAACTAAAAGGTAAATAATGTAGAGGTCAATTCTACTGATCAGGATCAGCGATCATTTTTAGATGTGTATGGTAGACTCAAGTTCAGAGCAGAAACCTTTTTCTTGAAGATTCAGGAAGAAAATCGTCTCTTTGGTGTAGTGGAAAATTGACAAAGGCTGTTGTTCTTTTGACATGAATTCTGTTAGCCAAAAGATAACATTATCCCGTACTAGCTATAGTGCTATACTATCCAATTTATTTGTGTTCCAAACTTGGGAACTCCACCAAACGCCAACAAAGCGTAGCTGATTATTTGTTACTGTTAATATCTATGTACTTGGTATATTAGTAAGGAACTTGGCCTGGCGCACTGCCGTGTGCTCAGATTATGAAAGAATGTGATTATTTCACTCAGAGTAACATGAAGAGGATATATTAGTAAGGAACTTGGCCTGGCGCACTGCCGTGTGCTCAGATTATGAAAGAATGTGATTATTTCACTCAGAGTAACATGAAGAGGTGGATTTATTTTGGATTTGTTTCACTTGTTTTCAGTTTGATTCATCACTGTCACTCTTGACCCCCTCACAAAAAAACAAACAAGGGTATCTCCTAGCCAAGAGGGCTTATACCCTGGAGTCCTAGAGATGTGTATCAAATAGATCATTACCTAAGAATACAGAAATCAAAACACGGTGGGCATATCGATCAAGTCATTATCAATCAATATCAATTATGATATGGGTTTACCATACTTGGGTTTAAAAAAACTGCAAGACGATGAAATAATCAGAAAACGTAGCATGGAAATTATGGATCATGGAATAGCTCAGGGCTGGTGTACAAGCATTGAGAATATTGAAATTATATGAGTTGTATACTTAGCATAGGTATTGTAAGAGGACTTAACTCCGCCAATTGCTTCAAAGTTAATAGAAAATTAAGCACAAAAAGAGTCAAAGTTAACAAACAGTAAGAAAAAGAAGAACAGTAAGAACTCCGCTACGCCCGTTCCAAGCCGGGGGCCTGTTACGCAAGAAACAGGAAGGAGGAGGAGGAGGAGTATCAACCTCGTTAAAAAACCAGGGTTCATCTGGCTCCGGATGATAGCACCCTGTTATAGGACCCCTGCCTAGGGATACAGGTGAAAACCGGTCAACGGACTCAAATAAGGACTTTTGAATGCGGATGAGCCAAGACAGGGATGTCAATAAATATCCTTGGTGTAGGGCAGCAGCTGCACCAATATCATACTAAGGCGGAGACAATGGATTGCTTCAAAGTTAATCGGAAATTAAGCACAAAGAGAGTCAAAGTTAACAAACAGTAAGAAAAAGAAAGCAAGAAAGAAAAAAAGTTGGAAAACAGACCAAATAGTATTAAACCAAATTCACAGAAATTGTCTGCACCATCCTCAGCGCAGCTCAGCGATCCCAGCATTGAAAACGAAGTACATCCCATCAACCGCACAAGATCCACCTTCTACAATGTCATAGCAACAGAGTAAGCTTTAAAGTTCGATCTGGTTTATAGTCACCCCATTCCACCATCCTCAGCGCAACTCAGCGATCCCAGCATTGAAAAAGTACACCCCATCAACCGCACAAGATCCACCTTCTACAATGTCATAGCAACAGAGTAAGCTTTAAAGTTCGATCTGGTTTATAGTCACCCCATTCTGGTTATAGTGATACGTCCACCCCTGGCGATCTGCAGTAACAGAAAGGATTAATGAGGACAAAGATATCTTGCTAACACTTTGATGGATGACTCCTATTCAGTACAGAGCTGCAGATATGTATGTAGAATTGGATTTGGTTTTGATTCCAATTCAATTGATTACGGATGGAAAACTGGAATAATGGATCAATAGAACTCCAAGGAGTATAAAAGTCTCCTCTGAGAATGAAAGAGTTGGAATGTGATCACCCCTTTGGCCCACCAAACAAATTCTCTGGAGTAAAATATTTCCTTCCCATTCTCTACAAGTCTACACAGTCTTTTGAATTACAAGTGCACTAATAAACGTTCACATTTTACCGTAAACTGAAAATAAATTGAAATATTAAGAACATAAGTCCATAGGTAGTAGATAGATGCCTCACACTGGAGAAAAATCAAATAGACCTTGGCATAAAACGTCATATATTTCCTTCCCATTCTCTACAAGTCTACATAGTCTTTTGAATTACAAGTGCACTAATATGTATATAAACGTTACTGACAATGAATTGAAATATTAAGAACATAAGTCCATAGGTAGTAGATAGATGCCTCACACTGGAGAAAAATCAAATAGACCTTGGCATAAAACATCCAAAAAATAAGTAATTTTGGAGATTACCAACAGAACAACTAGGTGAGGTATGGCCAACTGTCCATTCCTTATCCTTACTATGTATATCTCATTCTCTGCACCAAATAGTGAAGTAACAGTCATGCTTGTGTTGACGTGTGATATTCCTGTAGTGTGTTAGTTTATTCGGCCGAACATCACGTCGCATTTATTAAGATTTCCTGTCAATCGCCCTAAGAAAATCCTGTGAAAATTAAAATGCCAAATAAGAAGAGGTAGTTTTAAATTTTAAATTCATAGACGAAGAGAGTCGACATGGCTATTTATTTTAATTTTTTCATATCTTGCATTGAAGTCAGCATTAGGTAGAAAGAACATATAATTATAAATAATCAGCTATCTAATTGTATCGCTATTTTAACAACTTTTAAATGAGACTGTAGCAAAAATAATAAAGATCAAGCAGGAGTGTCATTTCTACTAGAACAATTTTAATGTTATTGCAAAAAGGTAAAGACATGTAATATCAGCCAATGAAGGTGACCAAATTTGAAGAGTAGGTTTATAATATTTTCCTCAGCATGCCCGGGATTTGAACCCAGGTTGAACCCAGGACGCGAAAAAATGATAGATTACTAATATTATTATAATGGAGCCCTTGTTTAACCCAACTCCCCAAGTTTTGCTACAAACAGCACAGAATCCAATTGAACTCAAATAAACGTCCTAAGAAAATCCTGTGAAAATTAAAATGCCAAATAAGAAGAGGTAGTTTTAAATTCATAGACGAAGAGAGTCGACATGGCTATTTATTTTAATTTTTTCATATCTTGCATTGAAGTCAGCATCAGGTAGAAAGAACATAGATAATTATAAATAATCAGCTATCTAATTGTATCGCCATTTTAACAACTTTTAAATGAAACTGTAGCAAAAATAATAAAGATCAAGCAGGAGTGTCATTTCTACTAGAACAATTTTAATGTTATTGCAAAAAGGTAAAGACATGTAAATTTTTTATAAGCTTAACTAAATAGTTTTAATTTTAAAGTAAACAATGATGCAATTGACTACGAAAAGGATAAAAAGAATAGGATAAATCCTGGACAATATTGTCAAAATGATTTTACTTCCAACTAATAACATTGACAATACATAATTATGTTCTGCAATAATTACCTAATACTGATTCTCGAATACAAATTCAATGTTTGGGGACCTTTTCGTCAATAATTGAAATAATAATATCTACCTAAATCACAGTTCAATGAAATACATATATTGATACTATAAATTTTATGAACGTACAAGTAATTACAATTTGATATTAAATGTCACAGCCTCTTAAAATTAAAACTATAATTCTACAGACAACAAAATAATTATATTACATACAGTCAAATTCCTAAATATTTACACAAAAAAGATTCATATATTCATATTAAGAACAAAAATAAAGCTGACATTATTGCCAAACCCCATCTTTGATCGGAAAGTTAAATTTGGGTAGGTATTACTCAACTTTCAAAGAAATAAACAAAATTCACCCTAACGTATACAATGTACAATTTTTGAGATCACGAATATTTGGTAGAGGTAAATATTCCGTATTGCATGGGTAAATCGTTCAAGTTCATGTCAGATTGACGGCAACAAAAAAGTTACTAAATACTCGTGAGTAGATAGGTACCTACATTTAGAATTTACTCATACATACGGAAAATCATTGGTATAATTTGAAAATCCTAAACTGAGTACAAACCCCTGAGGTTTAGCTGGGTGGTCTAGCCAGGACTGCTTCTGGTCGGTACAGGTTCTGTCTAATGATTGGCTCAGGACTACTTGAACAGGATGAAGCTGGACTTGTCATTCTGCATGGTTGGGAATTCTGCTGGGACTCTCTCATGGCTTGGTTGTGAGAATCTCTTAGATTATTCATCATCTGGTACAGGATGGGGCTAGTTTGAACAAAGTTTGGTCTGAAAGTTGCGGGATCCGCCAGAAGTCTTTCCATGGAGAATGCTCCGCCGTGCGCTGGTAATGGGGTTGGTTTTGGGATTGCAGCTGCTTGAAGTCCAGGATAAGCATAAGGGTTGTATCTGTACAGGGGATTGCAGTACAGTTGTTGCAAAGCCCAGGATGGAGGTGGATAGCTTCCTGGGGTGGCTGTAGGAATAAAGCCAGGTGGGTAGATACCGGCTGCTGCGGCACCAAATACAGCACTTCTCTTGAAAGCGGCAAGTCTGCTCCTTGAAGCTGCAGTGGTTCTCCTTCTCAGCTTACCAGTTGTTCCTCCAATGAAGACATCCTCACTACTGGCATCCAACATCCAATAGTTGCCCTTGCCGGGATCATCGTAATGACGGGGAACTTTCACAAAGCACTTATTGAGGGACAGGTTGTGACGGATGGAATTCTGCCAGCCTTGCTTATTGGTTTTGTAGTAGGGAAAGTTGGTCATGATGTACTCATAGATTCCGTTCAAAGTTAAACGTTTCTCGGGACTCTGTCGGATAGCCATCATGATGAGTGCATTGTAACTGTAGGGAGGTTTCTCGTCCTTTTTGCATTCTTTGGGTTTGCCCTCTTCGTTTGCTTTGGATTCTTCTGAGCTTGCATTGTTGTCTTCACTTGACTTTTTGTTAGAACAATCAAGAGGTGAGGCATCACCGGTGACATCCACATCTCCTGTTACATCCACATCACTCATGTACTCATGATCTACATCACTAAGATCATTATCACTACAAGATGTGAGAGACAGCATTGTCTGATGGGGACTTCTTGGGTTTTGGTGTAAAAGCTCGGGGGTATGACTTCTCCTGAAATCTTCTTGACTCACTCTGAAATCGTTATATCTCTGGACTGGACTAGCAGGACTGGAGTGTACCGTTTCGGGTAATATGCTACTGATGCTGAATCCCGGGCGTGCTGAGGAAAATATTATAAACCTACTCTTCAAATTTGGTCACCTTCATTGGCTGATAGATAACAGTGCTTAAATAGCACGAGCTTGACTATTAATCACATCTCAATATCTCATACTGATTAAAAAATACTCTGAGCTAGAGTAAAATGCCTGCCTGGAAAAATGATCTTTGGTAACAGGAAGACACGTAATCGTAATCCTGGCCAACGGAAAATAATAAAGCCAACAGTGAAAATTGGCACTAAAAGAAATTCTTGCCCCAGGCTAGTAAAGTACCCTTGTTCCGGGGTCCTATTATTTTGCGGTCAGACCAACAAACAAAATAGAGTAAATTCCGGTAGGTAGGGACTCGAATCCGTCCTCTCGCTTCTTTCTTGAAGAATTTTACAAGATGTGTAGTGCCCTTGTTTCAGTACCTACCTGTTTGAAAATTATCTAACTAGCCTGCCTGGAAAGGTTATCTCTGGTAACAGGAAGACTCGTAATCCTGGCCGGAAAATAATGAAGCCAACATTGAAAATTGGCACTAAAAGAAATTCTTGCCCCAGGCTAGTAAAGTACCCTTGTTCCGGGGTCCTATTATTTTTCGGTCAGACCAACAAACAAAATAGAGTAAATTCCGGTAAATAGGGACTCGACTCCGTCCTCTCGCTTCTTTCTTGAAGAATTTTACAAGATGTGTAGTGCCCTTGTTTCAGTACCTACCTGTTTGAAAATTATCCAACTAATTTCATAATAATAAGGAAAAGGGTATTTTTTAAAAGGCTCAGGCTACATTCCGATTTCCATTGAAGGTCCTAGTGATCTACCTGTAATACAACCCATGTTAAAAAAGGTCGCGGTTTCGGTGCCATTGAAGTATTTTTGTTTAACTAATTTCATAATTATAAGGAAAAGGGTATTTTTTAAAAGGCTCAGGTTATACCGATGTGACATTCCAATTTCCATTGAAGGTCCTAGTGATCTACCTGTAATACAACCCATGTTAAAAAAGGTCGCGGTTTCGGTGCCGTTGAAGTATTTTTATTTTCTGCAGAAATGATAAATCCTGTTTTGATGCCTCTATCAAGACATCGTTACCTGACGCACCTCAATAATTTCGGCTCAGACATAAAGTGACCACACCACAATGTAGTACGTACTACCTAATTCCCTTACCTTGTTATTGTTTTATAAAGTGACCCTCTGATTCTATTTTTAAAAATTATTTTATGAATTCTATTGCCAATGAATTGTATTGTGATCCTTTTCGAAAATAACAATGAATAATATGCCAATCTGTTACTACCTAAATAACTACTTGTATGTAATTCTATTCGACACAATCCCTAATTTTTTCAGTTTGCTGCCCAAGTCCTTTTCCTGGTTTAGATAACTCTCCAGATAGAATGAACCTATTTATTGTTTTAGAATTTAGGGAATTCAAAGTGTAGGTAATGTAGAAGATGTCATTTCTATCATGAATAAGTTCTGATTATGACTCCCTAACTCTGAGGTATTTAGATGATTCATCCAGTCATTCGTCTAATAAAACCAAATGCAGAGGACTTCCATGCAACATAAATATATTAAATCCAGTTGATTCCACATGGGCCACTATCATCCCAGACTCTTCAAGCTTTGAAGTCTATCATATGGGACTACTCATAGTACTTGAAAGGATATAGGTACACTATATCTACGTAGTTTAGACGTAAAAGTTTCTAACAAATTATTGGTAACAATAACAACTGATGAAAGCTTGAACAGGTGTCTAGGTTGACCACAGACATTAATAGTTAATAGCGCTAGGTACCTAATTGTAATATTCAATAATTCAATTCATTATTTTATTTGATAATGATAACTGATAACTAACATATTAAAATAATATAGGGTACAAAGGTGTTTATCCCAAGTTAATATCTGACATTCATACCATTTCAAAGTAAACTTCAAGTCGTACCAGAGTGAAAGGGGTACGTGATATGTATATGAGGTTGCTCATTGTTATTATTGTTGCACTACTAAGTACTGGGAAAGGATATACACTATATCTACGTAGTTTAGACGTAAAAGTTTCTAACAAATTATTGGTAACAATAACAACTGATGAAAGCTTGAACAGGTGTCTAAGTTGGCCACAGACATTAATAGTTAATAGCGCTAGGTACCTAATTGTAATATTCAATTCAATTCATTATTTTATTTGATAATGATAACTGATAACTAACATATTAAAATAATATAGGTTACAAAGGTGTTTATCCCAAGTCAATATCTGACATTCATACCATTTGAAAGTAAACTTCAAGTCGTACCAGAGTGAAAGGGGTACGGTGATATGTTTATGAGGTTGCTCATTGTTATTATTGTTGCACTACTAAGTACTTACCTAGACCCAGTACAGCCAATATTATTTACAATCGTCGGTGGAATAAAGAAACTTCTTTATGTGCAAGTCATAAAGAGATAAGAGAAATTGCATCTCATTAGGACCCCATCGCAAAATTCAGAAAATGTGGCACATCCACTAATTTAAATCTTGTATGAGGTTGTCTATTGCACAATGCTAATGTGTAATTGACACATGCACTAACTGTAGTAACAGTAGTTTATCTGAGCGCATGGCAGTGCGCCAGGCCAAGTTCCAGCAAGCACGCCTGTGTATAATTTTCTTTCTACTAAGCATTGAGTATGTACAAGTATCATATCCACCAATTAAGAGTGAGTTAAGAAGCTAATGTGTAAATGACACATCCACCAATTCAAATCTTGTATGTAGTTTCTGAATTTTCGTACTTATATGGAATCCGGGATAAAAAATCAATTGAATGCCCTGAATAAAGTACTACTTACCTAAACTTGATTCCTTTTCAAGCTAAATGCTTGCATTTGAGGTGAGTATTATTCTTTCGATCATCTGACATCCTCTTTATTACCCCATTAGGTACTTAAAGTATTAATAGTTTGATAAACTCCTTGGGTCAGTTGCCAATTAATTTCAATTTAAAACTACCCTAATAAAGGTGGGTAATTAATTGCATACGATAGAAATGCTTTGAAGTTTGAAGTGACTACCGGACTATTCAATATACGTCAGAAGAATCACACGATATGAATGGGATAGAGCATCACTGTGGTTGCTAGCCACCAGCTCTTCATAAACTTAAGTAAACTTCAGTAAAAGCTTTTCATATGAAAATCAACTTTTCCCATATGCATCAAGTACCAAGTACCTCGATAGAAACGGACAGCATCGAAAATCAAAGTCTTTGAACACACGTGGTACATCAAGTTATAGATACCTCTGAATATTATGAACAATGAACATATTACATATATAAAGGTAGCTACATATTGAGTAAGTCAATAGATACACACTTCATATGGCAGGAGCAGTTGGAAGCAACTTGTGTTATCCCCCCTCGAACCCCCGATCTCCAAGTTACAAGGATTGGATGTGGAATTATAACATACTTACTGATACAATATTACATATTATTATGTTATCTTTTCTATCGCTGTACATTTAGAGGGATCTGCGAAAATAGCCGGCTGCACAGGTCTATTGTGTGACCTCAAGGGTCCAGGTTAGGATGCCTTCTCGCACACTCGTAAAAGTACATAGGTATCCATGGTAAGGATGACATAATTTATTACATAACTTTAATTACATAACAAGATGAAGTTGTAGAGGTATCACTAACACCCTCCAACAATACATTACGTTGACAGGGTGGCCCATTGTTAAAATGGCATCTCCACTAATTAAGAAATAAGTACTTACGTTTTAGATGGTAAATATTACCTAAATTGGCAAATTTCATGAATGATAATTTCCCGACTTACCTCACACTTCTAAAAGTAAATAGCTCTAGGAACGTAATATACTTTAATACTGCGAACACCTAGGTGCATAGGTACAAAGATTCGTAAGGATTTTACGGTACATGAAATTCCCCAGTAACGTCACAGTTCCAACCTTCGATTAAAGAAGAACGTCACAGTAAAAATGTATTAGATAATCGCATCCAAGTAGGTAAAATCTGTTAGGGAACTTCAGACATATATTATTTGAAAGACATTTTTACATGAACATTTACAGACGTCAGCGCGGCGTCGCGTCAACTTGTTGACATTCGCGCCCTTCTCGCGACACTTTTCATTTACCGTCCGTCTCCTATCTACTTATTAAACTTATTTGGACTTCAACCCCTTTCTCTTAAGGCACCATAACAAAAGTATTTTTGATGCTCAGAGACTTACATAATTATCGCGTATCACCAAAATATCCCGGACACAGGTATAACCTAACAAAGGTTATATTGTGATGATCCAAGTCCCTCAGGTATCAGAGGTCAATCCGATGACAATATGATTGTGTTATATAATTATGGTCAAACCGTTTTCATGTGGGATCTAATATTAGGTTTTTTTTTGTAAATAACAATCTTATATGGATTTGATTTTTGATTTCCTCAAGCAAAACAACCTGTTCTATTGCCTGCATATGATAAATCAATTCACCAGTAATCTCTTACTTTTGCCATCTCTTCAGTCCTATCTATCCTTCTAATTGGCGAATAAATGTCAACTAAAAGGTAAATAATGTAGAGGTCAATTCTACTGATCAGGATCAGCGATCATTTTTAGATGTGTATGGTAGACTCAAGTTCAGAGCAGAAACCTTTTTCTTGAAGATTCAGGAAGAAAATCGTCTCTTTGGTGTAGTGGAAAATTGACAAAGGCTGTTGTTCTTTCGACATGATTTCTGTTAGCCAAAAGATAACATTATCCCGTACTAGCTATAGTGCTATACTATCCAATTTATTTGTGTTCCAAACTTGGGAACTCCACCAAACGCCAACAAAGCGTAGCTGATTATTTGTTACTGTTAATATACAGGGTGGTTCGTGATTTGCGAACCACGCTTATATCTCAGAAACGGCTGGGAATTAAGGAATGAAATAAACGGCATCATGTAGATGAAATTTTGATGATTAAAATGGCATTTTTTAAATTTGCAATTTTTTTTGCAAAACGGCCCATTTTTTGCCAAACATAGGTCACTCTTATGGGAACCCCCATTTTTTAATTAATTTTTGGAATCAGCATAAAATTTTAATTGAAAAAATGTATTCACTCGAAAAAATTTGCTCTACAAAAATTCTGTACACTGTGAGAAAGAAAAACAATTTCTTAATTATTTCTTTAGTTTTTGTATTATTCACTTAACTATTTCAACAACAATCAACAACAACAAACAAATTTATAAAAGCTGTTCAAAATGAGATCCATCTGTTTGTACACAGTAAGGCATTCTTCGCTCTAACTCAGGACCAACTGCGTTGTTCATCAAATCTGGGGTCACTGACGCACACAAAATCGCGATTTGTGCAAATTTTTGTAGAGCAAATTTTTTCGAGTGAAAAATTTTTCAATTAAAATTTTATGCTGATTCCAAAAATTAAATAAAAAATAGGGGTTCCCATAAGAGTGACCTATATTTGGCAAAAAATGGGCCATTTTGCAAAAAAAATTGCAAATTTAAAAAAAGCCATTTTAATCATCAAAATTTCATCTACACGATGCCTTTTATTTCATTCCTTAATTCCCAGCCGTTTCTGAGATATAAGCGTGGTTCGCAAATCACGAACCACCCTGTACATATATATAGAAATGTGTCACTGCACTGAAGCCCTTCTCAAACAGGTATGTTGTTGGAAAGGCAAGTAATAACCACTTGGCCTTATTCCATAGGTCTCGACAAGTTTCTTTTCCTTGAGGCCAGAACTTTTCATACTCATACGAATTGAACAGAGCTTCTTTTCAACATCATACTTGATGTCCATCAATGATTTTTGAATAGATTCAGGGACCAAGGATTGTCCGCTGTGGATGGATTCAAAACCCACTTCTAATGTTGTTCGGTCTTGACCAGTTCTCTTTTCGCCCCCAGAAATCGGAAATCGCCCCCGTTCAGAATCGCTACTCTAAATGGTTACTAAAGGATACATGATGTGTGTTTCATTCTGTCTAATTGAGCTTCAATGAATTCCAGAGCGCTCAAATATGACTCCAATCTTGTTTGTGTAACCTCTTCGCCACATTTTCTGCACTTTATAATATCCAATTGAACTAGAACATAAAATAGATACATTTATCTTGCTATTACACTAGTCTTTTAGTCTTTTCAAGATAGCTGAATCCGAATATAATGACCGTTTTTCTGGGTCAATTCGAAATTGACGTTTTTCAAAACGTTTTTGCGTTTTTTGAAAATAGCTTTACACTTCAATTTATTTTATAATATTACCATGTCCAAAAAATGTGTAATTTTGGAGATTACCAACAAAACAACTAGGTGAGGTATGGCCAACTGTCCATTCCTTATCCTTACTATGTATATCTCATTCTCTACACCAAATAGTGAAGTAACAATCATGCTTGTGTTGACGTGTGATATTCCTGTAGTGTGTTAGTTTATTCGGCCGAACATCACGTCGCATTTATTAAGATTTCCTGTCAACAAACCCATACAGTCCGCTTTCTTGCTAAGAGCCCCCCCGTTTCTTTATTTTCTGCCTCAAACTGCTTTAGAGAGATAATTTGCGTCAATTATTGTGCATCTCGTAACAAAATAACGGGGTATGTGCCTACCGAGGTACATGTAAACAGTACAATGACTTGCTTCCTTTGTAAACGCTACATTCATTGCTGCTAAAAGGTTACGGACCAAGTGAGAATATATGACTGTTCGTTAATCTCTCAGTCCACTGGTTTGATTCTCGAAGCCGACAAACATTTCCCTCTTTGGTTTTGAGCTGTCGAATGAGTGTGTCGAAGAAATTTTTTCCAAATTGACGCTATTCGGAGTTGACATTTCTGTATTGATCTAGGCATCATTCTAAGGAATCTAAGGAAGGGGTAACATTTATCTGCATTGTCCGTATTGCATTTCTTCTCGGTTATCTAATGAGCTCCAACCGATAAAGTTCTTTAGCATTTTAGTTTTTTTATATATATATAAACAAAAATTCCCGTCAGGTTGGGATTCAAACACGTTACCCGTCTATTGTACCTCATACTCCTAGACTGCTTGATTACCGAGGCAGTAAAAATTTAAATTAAGGAATCCTATTTTATTCTAGCTAATAAAATGATGACTGAGATGTCTCCCTCATTCATCTGTTAACCCGGGAGTGACCTTACTCTCCACTTCCTGACTCAAATCAGCATTCTTAATGTGAGTTTTTGTATCTTTTGTTTTACAAGTGAATTGAATATGTGTTGGACGAGTAAGCAACATCTTTGTTTCTTCTCTTTGTCGCTATATTAACATTAATTTTTAACTCTTTTTTTTTTAACGCTATATTAACTCTATATTAACATTAATTTTAATTTTATTGTTTTAATTTCCAATTTAACAATCCATTGCCTTCTGTATCTAACATTTTATTGACAATACTCGTATTAGTTGTCTAATATGCAGCCAATGTTTGGTACAAGGAACTAAATAAAGAAAATGATACGTTTGATCTTGTACAGAAAAACTCTTTGTAGAACGTGTTAGTGGATGTGTGAGATTTTCCTATAGCCTTGCTTAATTTACTCGTATCAGAATTTTCTAAACATCTTTAGCATTATCCACTTCCTGACTTAAATCAGCATTCTTAATGTGAGTTTCTGTATCTTTTGTTTTACAAGTGAATTGAATTTGTGTTGGACGAGTAAGCAACATCTTTGTTTCTTCTCTTTGTCGCTATATTAACATTAATTTTATTGTTTTAATTTCCAATTTAACAATCCATTGCCTTCTGTATCTAACATTTTATTGACAATATTAGTTGTCTATATGCAGCCCAATGTTTGGTACAAGGAAGTAAATAAAGAAAATGATACGTTTGATCTTGTACAGAAAAACTCTTGTAGAACGTGTTAGTGGATGTGTGAGATTTTCCTATAGCCTTGCTTAATTTACTCGTCTCAGAATTTTCTAAACATCTTTAGCATTACAGACAACTTTTTCACAAGCTAAAGGTTTTGTTGTTGATTATTTTGTAGTTATAGGCCTAGGTGTTGGTTATTCTGTAAGACTATAATGAAGTATGATAATAATACTTCCACCTTCTCATATGTTAATGACTACCTGATGTATTCTTTATAGCTTTATTAATATTTTTTATATAAATCTTTTATTTTGTAATGTTCCAAAATAAACAAGATCATCTATCTATTGGAAACAAGGAGCAATTCGTTTTACTTCCCTTTGGTTAGCGCTGGCAGTTTTGATTTTTTTTTTTTCATAAATTTATTTTAAAAGGGGCACGACTTAGTTTTGATTAAATAGATCTATAACTGTTATACCTGAATAGACCTATAGATTCTATATAAAACAACTTGAGACCATCAGCACAACATCAGTCTTATATCTTTGGACAATATATAAGTTCAACGTTGGCCACCCTACACTAATAATTTCCATACAAGAGACTACCTAAGTAAAGTTCATATTGACTGAAGTCCGATAAAAGAGACTATCTTTGATATAAAGAGATTCTTCTTGTGGGTCCCCATGAGCCCACAATTGTACAAAATAATTTCCCCTTCAGACCACCGTCAGGAGTAGAAACATTGAATTCCATATACGTTTGTATCTTTCAATCAAAGGAGCTATTAAGAACGGTTATATTTCTGACAAAATTCAGCAATTAATCTAAAAATCATTCCGAGACACCTTAGAAGTATCTTT
The DNA here is from genome assembly GCF_000475195.1 of Diaphorina citri. Taxonomy (NCBI): domain Eukaryota; kingdom Metazoa; phylum Arthropoda; class Insecta; order Hemiptera; family Psyllidae; genus Diaphorina; species Diaphorina citri. The sequence goes on from NW_007378681.1 coordinate 67,241, forward strand.
TCACAGGGCTTATTGTTGGCGTTTAAACCACTTTGCGGTTTGTGGCACTCCGAAAACACTCGCTGAGAATTGTGAGGTCTCAATTATACGCAGGTCCTCAAATTAGTTTGATAGATGAGTTCTGGTATATTGAGAGACCATTGTTGTGCAAACAAGCTACGCCTTTCAACCAATGAGAACGCTCGTAAATAAATCCTTTGTATTCAAGCATACATATGTGCAATGTGCATGTTTACATAATGCAAGGATATACTCTCCACCTGATGAAACCAATTTCCCCTCTTTTTTATCCTTCTTGATTTTCTTTATTTATATTTTTGTTAAACCTACGCCTTTTTTTAACATATTTACTTACAGGATGTAACATTACTAATTTACCTATAGATATATGTAGTTACCATGATGTATATCAAGCTTCAGCTTTATTTCTTTCTTTTTTACGATAACCATCTCCGGTTCCCTCATATATCAAAATAACACTGATTGATCGACCCAACAGTACCTTTCTTACTATTTTTGTTCAAAGTTGGTATCCTCAGCACAAGTAGGTAACTACCATGAGAATTTCTCCACGATTGAGCTCCATGAGATCTCGAGATTATGTCGTCTTCTTCCTTCTATACACAAAGATGTGTTTGTATAGCAATATCGGCTTTCCATTTGAGGAAAGTCAATTCTAGACACTTTTCATGAAAATGCCATACTGCCTCGACAGCATAGGTTCACCTCTTCGATCGACAGCCAGTCGACTATGTTTGAACACACCTTTAGAGTAAGTTGATATTTACCCTATGAACTACAGCACTGTCGGGTGTTCCGTCCACCATTGTATTAGAATGTACTGACCAATCGTGTGGAACAACTTCTTGCTGAACCGAAAACAAAGGCGTGGGAACCGAGTTGATTAGATATTTCTGTGCAGACATTCAACGCTGCTTCCCCTTCAGTCTAAAATATTCAAGAGGTAAAACAAAGACCGGCATTGAAGATATTTTGAGCATATTTTGGTGAAAAGTAGAGCATGATTTTAAAGGCCCTCAGAGCTTGGTTGTCAGTATTATTATTGAGTATTACTCAAATTCAAATCGGGTAATCAGCTTTGTATTATAATTTGTCATTTCTGATGACTAGGTAAGTAGACCTGAACCTGTAGGAGAACTGTAGCGTGTGCAGTTTTTGAATTGGAGAAATGAAGAGCTACGGCTTCTATTCGTACATCAAAAGAACCATGGTAAAAGGTATCTACGAGAGTCCTCTAAAAACTGAACGGGTCTGATACCTATTTCTCTTGAAGTATGTATACGTCGATGGTCTTGTACATTTGTAACAAGTACTACTTACCTACTTACTTACGGCTAGGCCACAATTTTTGAAAACGCGAAGAAGCAAAGTGCTGGACTTGAGCTGCAAACTACGTACAAAATATTCAAATATCTATTAAAATGTTGGGAAAAATGTTTGGACTTCTGAAATTAATAAAATTCAGTAAAGAATAAATATTTCTATACATCTGAATTACAATATTATTCACTCGACTGGTTCCGTCAGTCACTATCAGAGACCAAAATGAAAAGTAGCTTGGAACTCTGACTATATAGGTACTATGAGTAGTCCCATATGATAGACTTCAAAGCTTGAAGAGTCTGGGATGATAGTGGCCCATGTGGAATCAACTGGATTTAATATATTTATGGTATAGATATCCATTTACGTGAAATTTAATCACGAATTACAGTTTAGCCGGTGGAAAATTAGAAATAAATAAATAATTATAACAATCTGTAGGAGAATACCTACATTACCCACCTTGAGAATTATTACCGTGGATAAGGGAATTTTGATACATCCACCAATAAATGTCTTGAAAAAACATGTGATATACCTAAGGGAATTTGGATGCATCCACCAAAAAAACGTCTTTGCATTTGTCTAGCAGTCTGGGACTATCTTTTCAAACATCTTTGACAACAGACGATCGAGGAATAGAGAAATGTTATTTTGACACATCCACCAAATAAAACACTTGATTAGATATTTCTGTGCAGACATTCAACGCTGCTTCCCCTTCAGTCTAAAATATTCAAGAGGTAAAACAAAGAGTGGTACCTATTGAAGATATTTTGAGCAGAAAAGAAGAAGAAAACGAGTAGAATCTACGGCTTCTACTCGTACATCAAAAGAACCATGGTAAAAGGTATCTACGAGAGTCCTCTAAAAACTGAACGGGTCTGATACCTATTTCTCTTGAAGTATGTATATCTCGATGGTCTTGTACATTTGTAACAAGTACTACTTACCTACTTACTTACGGCTAGGCCACAATTTTTGAAAACGCGAAGAAGCAAAGTGCTGGACTTGAGCTGCAAACTACGTACAAAATATTCAAATATCTATTAAAATGTTGGGAAAAATGTTTGGACTTCTGAAATTAATAAAATTCAGTAAAGAATAAATATTTCTATACATCTGAATTACAATATTATTCACTCGACTGGTTCCGTCAGTCACTATCAGAGACCAAAATGAAAAGTAGCTTGGAACTCTGACTATATAGGTACTATGAGTAGTCCCATATGATAGACTTCAAAGCTTGAAGAGTCTGGGATGATAGTGGCCCATGTGGAATCAACTGGATTTAATATGTTGCATGGAAGTCCTCTGCATTTGGTTTTATTAGACGAATGACTGGATGAATCATCTAAATACCTCAGAGTTAGGGAGTCATAATCAGAACTTATTCATGATAGAAATGACATCTTCTACATTACCTACACTTTGAATTCCCTAAATTCTAAAACAATAAATAGGTTCATTCTATCTGGAGAGTTATCTAAACCAGGAAAAGGACTTGGGCAGCAAACTGAAAAAATTAGGGATTGTGTCGAATAGAATTACATACAAGTAGTTATTTAGGTAGTAACAGATTGGCATATTATTCATTGTTATTTTCGAAAAGGATCACAATACAATTCATTGGCAATAGAATTCATAAAATAATTTTTAAAAATAGAATGAGAGGGTCACTTTATAAAACAATAACAAAAGGTAAGGGAATTAGATAGTAGGTACTACATTGTCGTGTGGTCACTTTATGTCTGAGCCGAAATTATTGAGGTGCGTCAGGTAACGATGTCTTGATAGAGGCATCAAAACAGGATTTATCATTTCTGCAGAAAACAAAAATACTTCAACGGCACCGAAACCGCGACCTTTTTTAACATGGGTTGTATTACAGGTAGATCACTAGGACCTTCAATGGAAATCGGAATGTAGCCTGAGCCTTTTAAAAAATACCCTTTTCCTTATTATTATGAAATTAGTTGGATAATTTTCAAACAGGTAGGTACTGAAACAAGGGCACTACACATCTTGTAAAATTCTTCAAGAAAGAAGCGAGAGGACGGATTCGAGTCCCTACCTACCGGAATTTACTCTATTTTGTTTGTTGGTCTGACCGCAAAATAATAGGACCCCGGAACAAGGGTACTTTACTAGCCTGGGGCAAGAATTTCTTTTAGTGCCAATTTTCACTGTTGGCTTTATTATTTTCCGTTGGCCAGGATTACGATTACGTGTCTTCCTGTTACCAAAGATCATTTTTCCAGGCAGGCATTTTACTCTAGCTCAGAGTATTTTTTAATCAGTATGAGATATTGAGATGTGATTAATAGTCAAGCTCGTGCTATTTAAGCACTGTTATCTATCAGCCAATGAAGGTGACCAAATTTGAAGAGTAGGTTTATAATATTTTCCTCAGCACGCCCGGGATTTGAACCCAGGACGCGAAAAAATGATAGATTACTAATATTATTATAATGGAGCCCTTGTTTAACCCAACTCCCCAAGTTTTGCTACAAACAGCACAGAATCCAATTGAACTCAAATAATCGCCCTAAGAAAATCCTGTGAAAATTAAAATGCCAAATAAGAAGAGGTAGTTTTAAATTTTAAATTCATAGACGAAGAGAGTCGACATGGCTATTTATTTTAATTTTTTCATATCTTGCATTGAAGTCAGCATTAGGTAGAAAGAACATATAATTATAAATAATCAGCTATCTAATTGTATCGCTATTTTAACAACTTTTAAATGAGACTGTAGCAAAAATAATAAAGATCAAGCAGGAGTGTCATTTCTACTAGAACAATTTTAATGTTATTGCAAAAAGGTAAAGACATGTAAATTTTTTATAAGCTTAACTAAATAGTTTTAATTTTAAAGTAAACAATGATGCAATTGACTACGAAAAGGATAAAAAGAATAGGATAAATCCTGGACAATATTGTCAAAATGATTTTACTTCCAACTAATAACATTGACAATACATAATTATGTTCTGCAATAATTACCTAATACTGATTCTCGAATACAAATTCAATGTTTGGGGACCTTTTCGTCAATAATTGAAATAATAATATCTACCTAAATCACAGTTCAATGAAATACATATATTGATACTATAAATTTTATGAACGTACAAGTAATTACAATTTGATATTAAATGTCACAGCCTCTTAAAATTAAAACTATAATTCTACAGACAACAAAATAATTATATTACATACAGTCAAATTCCTAAATATTTACACAAAAAAGAGTCGATACCTACCTATATTCATATTAAGAACAAAAATAAAGCTGACATTATTGCCAAAGCCCATCTTTGATCGGAAAGTTAAATTTGGGTAGGTATTACTCAACTTTCAAAGAAATAAACAAAATTAACCCTAACGTATACAATGTACAATTTTTGAGATCACGAATATTTGGTAGAGGTAAATTTTCCGTATTGCATGGGTAAATCGTTCAAGTTCATGTCAGATTGACGGCAACAAAAAAGTTACTAAATACTCGTCAGTAGATAGGTACATTTAGAATTTACTCATACATACGGAAAATCATTGGTATAATTTGAAAATCCTAAACTTAGTATGAGTACAAACCCTGAGGTTTAGCTGGGTGGTCTAGCCAGGACTGCTTCTGGTCGGTACAGGTTCTGTCTAATGATTGGCTCAGAGTTACTAAATACTCGTGAGTAGATAGGTACATTTAGAATTTACTCATACATACGGAAAATCATTGGTATAATTTGAAAATCCTAAACTGAGTATGAGTACAAACCCTGAGGTTTAGCTGGGTGGTCTAGCCAGGACTGCTTCTGGTCGGTACAGGTTCTGTCTAATGATTGGCTCAGCTATAGATATCCATTTACAATAGGTACTCAATAACTCTCATTTATTTTTATTTATTATGAATTAAATCAAATAATGGTTTCATTTACCTACCTATATAAACGGTCCTTCATGATTTATCACTTTCGTGAAATTTAATCACGAATTACACTTTAGAAAATGTGCTATTGCCGATGCCGGTAGAAAATTAGAAATAAATAAATTATTATAACAATCTGTATGAGAATACCTACATTACCCACCTTCAGAATTATTACCGTGGATAAGGGAATTTTGATACATCCACCAATAAACGTCTTGAAAATACATGTGATATACCTAAGGGAATTTGGATGCATCCACCAAAAAAACGTCTTTGCATTTGTCTAGGAGTCTGGGACTATCTTTTCAAACATCTTTGACAACAGACGATCGAGGAATAGAGAAATGTTATTTTGACACATCCACCAAATAAAACATCTTTGCACTTCATAGCATAGTGCATAGTGAATCTGACACATCCACCAATTTTATTCACACATTTAGCCAATACATAGACTTGATAATTATTTTAGCAAGCATAGTAAATTGATAATGAAATCATACCTACTTATAAACGGTAATGGTTATAGGCCACAACAGGTTAAGCAACATCGAGAGAGGCTTACAATAATATAGGATCGATAAAAGTCCGGTATATCAAGGGTACAAGTAAACATTAAGGTACCTTTCTGTAGAAATAAAATAATTTGAGATGTAGTGCATAGTGAATCTGACACATCCACCAATTATTCACACATTTAGCCATTACATAGACTTGATTTAACTATTTTAGCTTTTAGCATACATAGTGAAATCATACCTACTTATAAACGGTAATGGTTATAGGCCACAACAGGTTAAGCAACATCGAGAGAGGCTGATAATAATATAGGATCGATAAAAGTCCGATATATCAAGGGTACAAGGTACAAGTAAACATTAAGGTACCTTTCTGTAGAAATAAAATAATTTGAGATTCAAATTTTAAATCAAGTCCATACAGAATTTTTTTCTCTAAAATGAGAACAGTTCTCTCATATCACCCTGTAACTTCTCCTCTGTTGAATTCTTTCGCTTGTTCCCGCCTTCATAATCTATTATGTTTGACTTGCTTCTTTCTTCTGATTGGTCGACGTATTTTGTTTACTTATTTATGTTGCTTAAGTTTACAGTGTGTAGCATACAATGTAAAGGTATAGCCCCCTCTATCACCCCCGTGCCCATGTTTCTATTAACTATGTCAACCATTGAGGTGATCCTTCTTAACCCTTTTACTGAGGACGCGTTTCATAAATATCAGGATGTGCGTATGAAATTTGAAAGGATGGTACTGTGAGGACGGAGTAGTCCCATATGATAGACTTCAAAGCTTGAAGAGTCTGGGATGATAGTGGCCCATGTGGAATCAACTGGATTTAATATGTTGCATGGAAGTCCTCTGCATTTGGTTTTATTAGACGAATGACTGGATGAATCATCTAAATACCTCTGAGTTAGGGAGTCGTAATCAGAACTTATTCATGATAGAAATGACATCTCCTACATTACCTACACTTTGAATTCCCTAAATTCTAAAACAATAAATAGGTTCATTCTCTCTGGAGAGTTATCTAAACCAGGAAAAGGACTTGGGCAGCAAACTGAAAAAATTAGGGATTGTGTCGAATAGAACTGCACACAAGTAGGTATTTAGGTAGTAACAGATTGGCATATTATTAATTGTTTTTTTTTTTTTTCGAAAAGGCTCACAATACAATTCATTGGCAATAGAATTCATAAAATAATATTTAAAAATAGAATCAGAGGGTCACTTTATAAAACAATAACAAGGTTAGGGAATTAGGTAGTAGGTATACTACATTGTCGTGTGGTCACTTTATGTCTGAGCCGAAATTATTGAGGTGCGTCAGGTAACGATGTCTTGATAGAGGCATCAAAACAGGATTTATCATTGACTCACTCTGAAATCGTTATATCTCTGGACTGGACTAGCAGGACTGGAGTGTACCGTTTCGGGTAATATGCTACTGATGCTGAAAGAACTTTTCAGCTGTGGTGTTTTGGCAGTGATGGTATTACCAGTCTGGGTATGTGAAGAATTCTCCAACTTCATCATCGTCATTCTATCTTTTGTATTTATTCACAGACAATTTAAAAATTAATAACTAAATAATTATTTATGGAAGTTATGTAGAAATACACATAATTTATTAGAACTAATAAAAATAATTACACTGTCGATACAATGTTCTAACAACACAAGTATAATTTAGATAGTAAATAATTATAAAAGATACTGTTTATACTATTAATTTAATAATATTAGAAAATTGTAATAATTATTTTTCAAGTTGATTCTTACACAAATAGAAAAGTTATGTTAGTGGATGTGCCTGAATTACCATACAGATCACAATACATATTTCCAATATGAATTACATTCGTGGTGGTGAGTAAATTAAGGAAAATAGAGTACAAACCAGAGAAAGAAGAGAAAATCTCATCAGGTTTTATTCTCATCTTTATTGAAATTCGACTTGAATAATCACAACGTCCCTTCCTCCAGTCAATAAATCGTTTGCAAAGATCCCTATGAAAAACCCCTCATAAATAACATTTAATTGAAGCAAAATAAAAGAGGAGATGTCTTCAAGTAGAAAGGAAAAAAATAATAAACATGCTGGTTTCGGAATCAAATTTCAGAAAAAAATATTATTGGAAAATTCGAATTTCACAGAAACGTGAAGCTAATTGAAGCCCCTGTGAGTAATAGATATATTTTTTATTTGATAACAGAGGTTTGTCCCTTGACTTTGAAAAGGAAAAACCTCTGACATTGTGTGGCACTAAGCTTCCTCAAAATATTGAATTATTAAATCAGACATAATGTATTTTAAATTAGTTAGAATGTCCCTGAGTTAGGGTAACAAATACCTTGATAAAGCTGAAAATATGTGAAATATGTGGAAATTTTTTGATTGAGTCGGACAAAAGATTTCAACATGCAAAGTTATTGTGGATTGTCTACTTTGCTTTCTCAGTATCTACCTCGAAAGCACACTGCCCATAAAATTGTAAAAATACTCCTCAAAATTGATAGATTGAATTTCAACGCAGAAACTTCCCTTTCCCGTGTTCATATAAATAGGAGGGAGGTAAGTACATATGTATGTAAATAATTATGTACAATTCAAGATTCGTTATAACTTTTCCTTCATTCCGAAAATTATGAAAAAATTGTACATTATTAGATACCATGATCGTATGAGTATTTCCGAGTGAGACAAGAAAATATTCTCGTAAATACATTGTACATAGTGGGATCTCAATTGGGTGTCAGTACATAGTGGGATCTCAATTGGGTGTCAGAAACACAAACTTATTTTTTTACTTTTTTTTTTGTTATTTTTTCATCGGTATACCTATGGAATATTTGGTCCCTAGCAGAATGACCCTCATTGTCATTTCTAATTATAACCTAGTTTATTTTTCCGTCTCGGATATTTTGTATGAACAAAACAATGGCTGGTGTAAAATAATGCAAGGGATCATCTTTGCAATTCATAATTGTTACGAAACCAAAATTGTGATCCGCACCCTAACGAACAGGTCAAAATAATACCTAACCGGGTACCTGGAACCCGACACCTATATTCTTTTGAATTTAGTTTGACCCTTGGATAAATGTTCAACTATTTCTTTTGTTTTAATTTTCAAGTCACCTATAGTAATTTTAGAAGACAGTGTTAGATTAGTAAGATATATCTAGGAACTCGCCTGGTAAACAGGAAGGCCCGAGGGTTCAATCCCTGTTCCCTAGCTGATATGAGACTTTGACCACATAATAATGAGCTCTAAGGGTTAGGTGGTAGAGAGTGCGTCCGGCGGTAACCTCGCCTAGTGGTTACCCTCCATTCAAGTACGGATCTTTTCATTAACTTTTTTTCTCAGAGGTGAGCGCTAAATAGAGGGACGCATTCGAATTTTTAATACGGGTTTCTTGTAAATATTAAAACCGAGAGGGGATCCAATGATTAATTTAAATTGAGTCCAAACATTATTATACGTGTCAAATAATAAAGTGTTCACTGTTGAGTCCGAGCCCATGACAGGAGAGTTTAATAGTGTTATGTCCATCACAATTACCTCTCCTCATAGTTAGAAATGTTACGTATATATTTATATGTATAATATACATAGATAGGGGACAGTTGCCTGATAGTATAGCTACCTATGACGCTATGACCTATGACCCTATATCCTTTGGGAGAGAATACTCTATCAGAAATCACAATTATGGTCCAATCACAATTTACTTAGGTTTATCTTGGCAATCCGCATATAATTACAAACATTTTGACGTTAGAAATGTTAGAATTACACTCATCTCGAGTTAGATTTCTAGATATTAATGATGCAATGTTTTTCTCTGTGCAAAAATAAAACAAAGTATGTTATCATGTTCATTATGGATTCGCCCTCTAGATTTTTTTTTTCCACTGATCAGGAGTAACCAGATGGGCGAAGTTCCCCTACAATGATAGACTTATCTTGATATACTTAGATCAAGTAGTTTAGATTAAACCCAGCATTATTTTGTTACTCAGAACATCGTGTCACTTCCGGCTTAGCTGATGTTAAATGATTTTGTTTTGTCTCTCTTATTGATCTGCATTTCCTGGGACTTTACGTGAGGATAATAGCCTGAAAGCGACCCGTTCTTCTGATGTGGGAATGTACTAGTCACTAGTCACTAGTACATTCCCACATCAGAAGTAACTAGTGAAATGATAACATTTGGTGGTTTTATTATATTGGAACTTCATTTGAGAGTATCTTGGAATTTGAATTTCTGATTCCTTTTCTTCCTTTTCAATTCATTGGTCTGAGAGTGAGTGCACTCAAAATATTCAGCAGTACCTATGACCTATGTGATACGGGCTCTATCTTTTTTTTTGGCATTCCTATTTTAATACATTTATTTTTTGCCCTATTCCTGTTTTGATGAGCTACTACAGTTAAATTATGTAGATAAGAAGCCAACTGGACAACAGAATTTGTAGACTGATAAAGTATTACCTACTCATTCTCTACATATCTCCATGACCAAGAGAGAGCAAAATCATAACAAAGAAAGAGATCTCAAGAAAAGAAAATGGGTACGACCTTTGCAAAGCTGCACCAAAGGAAACATAATCATCTACATTGACTTAAAACGCGTGACCAATTCGTATTACCTACTCATTCTCCTACATATCTCCATGATCAAGAGAGAGCAAAATCATAACAAAGAAAGAGAACTCAAGAAAAGAAAATGGGTACGACCTTTGCAAAGCTGCACCAAAGGAAACATAATCATCTACATTGACTTAAAACGCGTGACCAATTATGTGGGAATGTACTAGTCACTAGTCACTAGTACATTCCCACATCAGAAGTAACTAGTGAAATGATAACATTTGGTGGTTTTATTATATTGGAACTTCATTTGAGAGTATCTTGGAATTTGAATTTCTGATTCCTTTTCTGAAATAACGATAGTACCTATACAGCTATACACATATGTAGATTTATTTAATTTTAACTATAGATCCTGATTTCCTAATAGGTAGGCAATAGGTCTAGTATGTAGATACACCTTACTTTTAATCGGGATAAAGAGCTCAAAAATGACATAGGGCATAAAGACTGTGCATGGAAATATTTGTTTGATATGGAGAATGGAGGTATTCTCTTTTAACAAGTATAGAGATTCTCAGAACAAGCAAGTAGGTACTTATGTTAAGTTACCTATGTCATATATTCTAAACCCACACTCCCTTTTATGGAGAGAGATAACCAGAACAACCCCATCCTTTTTCATGTGCCTAGGGCCTAGGGCATGCATCATCCTGAATAGCAAGTATTTACATGGGTAATATTGAGTATATTGTTAAATCATTTATCAGAATTCTGGTAAAAGTGTGCTCAAAATCTCATAAACCTATTAACTATTAAATTTTAATGACTCTTCTGCATTTTCATCCCTTTGATTTGTACCGCTCCGTCGATATGAGCTACAACTTTATCGCTACCTACTTCACACTTCCGTGTAGATGAGGTTGAAATAGTCATCCCTTTGCTAAAAACTATTCCTTATCATAGAGATGTTGACATCAGCAATATCCCGAGAACAAGCCGCATTCACCCAGTATCCAAACATTTGGATAGTGACCAATTGAGCTACTGATTCTAGCAGTGGGGGTCTTCAACCTTATTGACAACCAGATTTTGAAAATAAAATAGGCTCTGAAGTAATCTCTATTCACAATATTCATGTTCAAATTGAAACATTTACCTCAAAATCTTCAATCACACAATGTAGGTACCTACTGGGTGATTGAAATTATTTGAGAAAATAAAGGAGGAAATTGGAACTTACCCACATACTCATAATATGTACGCACCTAGGTATCTTAGAGAGATACTTTTCATTCAAACAGGGGGGTTTTCAAGAAAGGAACAGATTTTGCTGATGACAAATTTAAAAGTTTACATCGCTACCTATTAAAGAGGACCGCTTTTGTTTACAAAATTTTAATATTTTTCTTTAATCACAAAATTAATTAGTACAACATAGTTGCGGCAATATGGGATTTGTCAAAATTAAAACAGGGTGTTAGTATCGAAATGGATAGAAATGCTTTGAAGTGATTACCGGACTATTCAATATTCTTTCAACCACCACACGTCTGAAGAATCACACGATATGAATGGGATAGAGCATCACTGTGGTTGCTAGCCACCAGCTCTTCATAAACTAAAGTAAATTTCAGTAAGTAAGCTTTCCGTATGAAAATCAACTTTTTTCCATACGCATCAAGTACCCGATAGAAACGGACAGCATCGAAAATCAAAGTCTTTGAACACACGTGGTGCATCAAGTTATAGATACCTATGAATATTATGAACTATGAACATATACATACATATAGGTAGCTACATATTGAGAAGTCTATATAGATACACACTTCATATGGCAGGAGCAGTTGGAAGCAACTTGTGTTATCCCCCCTCGAACCCCCGATCTCCAAGTTACAAGGATTGATAAAGCTGAAAGCTGACAGGGGACTTGAGTGGTATTCATCGGCTGAAGATCCGAGAACGTGACTCATAACAAAAGCAATACTTTATGTTTCATGAAATAATTCGGGGGACCTGGGGCTTCATGGACGAAATAGAACGTTTGGCCGGAAAAACAATTATAACTTTTTGACTGGAACAGAATTTACAGTTTTCTGGCCGGAACACAATGCTACGGTTTTTGGCCGAAACAGAACGTTATGATTTTTGGCCGAAACACAATGCTACGGTTTTTGGCCGAAACAGAACGTTATGATTTTTGGCCGAAACACAATGCTACGGTTTTTGGCCGAAACAGAACGTTATGATTTTTGGCCGGAACACAATGCTACGGTTTTTGGCCGAAACAGAACGTTATGATTTTTGGACGGAACAGAATGCTACGGTTTAAGATAAAAGTTCTGATCCTCAGTGACCTGTTGGTAAGATACAGTACAAAGGGTAAGATACAATAGTTTCATGTAAAAGTGTGATATTTTACCTTAGCACGAAGTATAGGTACTTCTTGAGAGTCTACAATACATGTTGTAAGTTGTAACGTTATTGACCTACAATACCCCTTGGTTTGACACTTCGTCAAAAATCGTACGCTATAAAGGCAAGAGTGCAGGCAAAAAAACATTCTGGAAAACCAATTCCCTCCGAACTGGTGCAGGCAAAGAAACGTTTGATGGAAACCAGTTCCGTCCGTAAACCCGTCCGGACGGAACTCGGAGCTCCCCCAGTTCGATATCATGCAATCACTGAAACCCCAAGCTCCCCTAAAACACCAAACAACAATATTTATTATTGATTGGTTCCAATCAAGTGGCACAGAACATAGACATACATCATCCGCGACCCGCGGACCGTTTCATGAAATAATTCGGGGGACCTGGGGCTTCATGGACGAAACAGAACATTATGATTTTTAGCTGGAACAGAATGCTACGATTTTTGGCCGGACTTACAATACCCGATGTTGAAACACTTCGTCAAAAAAACGTACGCTATAAAGGCAAGAGTGCAGGCAAAGACACGTTGGGGTTCGAAATCTCAGCCTATAAACTGGATGGTTCTTCCCTGAAACATAAACTAACGTGCATTTTACTAGCTTATAAAAACAATGGAGAATCAAAACAGTAAAAAAAAAAAAAAACATCTCACAGTTCGATACCACAAAGTAGAATAGAATAATTATACCCTGTTTATAATGCCAGAGAAAGACGACAAACAAGAAGTACTGAAGTCACTGAGACCCAAGCTCCCTTAAAACACCAAACAACAATATTTATTATTGATTGGTTCCAATCAAGTGGCACAGAACATAGACATACATCATCCGCGACCCGCGGACCACAGTCTCCCGAGAATAATAGCGGACAACACCTTGTTCAAGACATCACACATTACAATACACATCCTTTCCTTTGTTCTCTTGCTGGGATAACATTGAAGTCATTGTGTGCCTGACAAGAGAGCCTCTTCTCGTGTTAGCTTTATGAGTAACCTTTCAAGTGAAATCACTACTAGGAAACTTACAACTTTCCTACAAGGTGAACCAAAACTCGCCAGAGTGAAGTGTGGACCTCTGAAAGCTTTTTTAAGGGTGGTTCTATTCTACTTACTTTAGGTATCCCACAATACACGATTCTGAGCAGAACACGATCTTGGTTCATGCCTATATTTACATAGGAGTATCAAAATGATAAGTATTCCCAATCCTTGCAAAATACTGAATCTGAAATCCAAGATTTTCATTTTGCTTTAGGCTATCAAAAATGCTGACGAGAGTTCCAGATTCATCAAAACAAGCAAGGGGGTGTTGTAGATTGAAAGCTGTTTCGAGTTCCATGAAGATCATTGAAATATTTGACATTATTTTGAGGATTTCAACATCAAAAAATCAGTTGATCAACAAAACATTCAATCACAAGGGCTTTGGCAGCTTTTACACAATCTGGGGCGAGGACCAAGGGCAGCATTTGTCATATTTAATATTTGATCAAACAATACCTCGGTTGTTATTTGTGTTTATACAAATAATTATATGTTTGTCAGTAAATAACAACATGTACAACAACTGTACAATAATAACAGGGTACACAGGCGAGTTGCACACACGTTCTGCAGAGGGGGGTGTTGTTTCTTCTCAGCTCCACAGGGGGTGTAAGTAATGAATGATCGTTACAAAACATCGTGTATAGAGATAGCCTTTTCATTTGCCTTTGATTATTATTTAAGCAACTTGTGATTAGGGACCCCAGTACCCCTAGCAAGAAATAATATTTGTTTTTAAAAATATTCCGATTCTCCAAGCCTTTTCTGTGTTCAGTCCCTTCGTACATCATTCGGAAAAAGAGAAGACAGACAAAAAGGTTATCCACTGAGATGATCTCGTATACTCGTACAAATAGCTACAGCATCTCGTGTTCAGCATTTACATAGATTATTGACCATCTAAGACGTGCTGATGATGCTCGTAGGAGATTCATTCATCAGACTAAACTTACCAAGGATAGTACTTTGAAGAAAAGTGGATTGCTGTACCCCAATGAGTTTAAACGTGTGTCCAAACATTGTCGACCGGCCGTCGAACGATGTCGACCAGTACTTTGAAGAAAAGTGGATTGCTGTACCCCAATGAGTTTAAACGTGTGTCCAAACATTGTCGACCGGCCGTCGAACGATGTCGACTGAACCGTCCACACGGTCTCGATAACATAGATTCTTCTCGTCGATCGACTATGTTTGGACACACTTTTAGACTCATTTGTCAGAAGAACGTTTCGCTCTTCTCAAATTAATAGAGATGATGTGGATGTCTTATATTTCATAAGTTTCTTGCGAATAATGGGGAGGACAAAAGAAGTCACTAATGCTTTTCATTAGTTTTGAAAATGAAATAATAGTTTGTTTTGAAAGAGTTAACATCTGAATAAAGCTCATACGAATCACCCCCTCCCAAGATATCTGAACACACTCTCATATTGGAAGCCCCATTGCGACCCACACTTCATGCAATCATTATAGAGCTTTATTGTACTTGTACAAGGAACATTGGAAATGTGCTCGTAATATTTAGCATTAATCATTAAAATATTGACAAAGCATGGCTAGAAAAATCGATATTAGCGAATCACCCCCTCCCAAGGTATCTGAACACACTCTCATATTGGAAGCCCCATTGTGACCCACACTTCATGCAATCATTATAGAGCTTTATTGTACAAGGAACATTGGAAATGTGCTCGTAATATTTAGCATTAATCATTAAAATATTGACAAAGCATGGCTAGAAAAATCGATATTAAAATCATAATCAAATTATTACCTAAATAACCATAGAATAATTAATTCTGTATTTTTTTTCTAGGCTAATAAAAAGTAGGAACTCAACAGGCCAAAGACCCAATTGGCAGCCACTAACTTCAATTAGGTACTAATTGTACTAATTTTTTACAAGGTCGATCACCAGCTAATAAGAGGTAAAAGGAGGACAAAAATGAGCTGTTCTCCTAAAGGAAAATACATTTCATGTGTTGAACCCACACATTGACAGAAGTACCAATAGCTACAATACGAAAAGCCCGCTTTCCAAAGGAAATAAATAAACACCGAGAGATACAGGTAGACCACACTGAAAAATAATGTCATAAAGCGAACATAAGGCGAATTTACACAGCGAACTGTGTTGTTGCCACCTTGGAAGTCAAATAGGTAAGGACCTACAAAAGTAGTAAAAGTCTCCTAAAGAAAAATGATGGTAAGCTAACTTGGTAAGATGATTGGGTCCAGTTTGGTGGTCTTCATCTTTTGCTAAAGAAAATGCTACCGATGTCCTACCGTTTCGAATTTGAGATTAGAAAAATGGACCATGTTCCGGTGATGTAAAAGAAGATGAACGAAAATCGTGTTTGTATGAAAAACCACACAAGAAGTAAATGAACATGTAAAGGAAAAAGGAATGGGTGACATAAAGGTATAAACAAGCATGAAAATGACAGAGAATACGACAACAAAGAAAACCAAATTAGAAAAATTAATTTGGTAGTAAGTGAAACCAATTTTGAAGTTTATCGCTTTAAAAAAAAAATGTAATTTTCACAAGTTTACACAAAATCAATTTAGAAGAAGAGAAAAAGAGATAATTTTTTAGAACAAATAAAAGAATTATTTCAAGTAAAAGGCAGTCGATATCGCACATGTCTTTGTCTTTTCTTCCTTTTCTGTAATTTTCACAAGTTTACACAAAATCAATTTAGAAGAAGAGAAGAAGAGATAATTTTTTAGAACAAATAAAAGAATTATTTCAAGTAAAAGGCAGTCGATATCGCACATGTCTTTGTCTTTTCTTCCTTTTCAATTCATTGGTCTGAGAGTGAGTGCACTCAAAATATTCAGCAGTACCTATGACCTATGTGATACGGGCTCTATCTTTTTTTTTGGCATTCCTATTTTAATACATTTATTTATTGCTCTATTCCTGTTTTGATGAGCTACTACAGTTAAATTATGTAGATAAGAAGCCAACTGGACAACAGAATTTGTAGACTGATAACGTATTACCTACTCATTCTCCTACATATCTCCATGATCAAGAGAGAGCAAAATCATAACAAAGAAAGAGAACTCAAGAAAAGAAAATGGGTACGACCTTTGCAAAGCTGCACCAAAGGAAACATAATCATCTACATTGACTTAAAACGCGTGACCAATTGAGCTACTGATTCTAGCAGTGGGGGTCTTCAACCTTATTGACAACCAGATTTTGAAAATAAAATAGGCTCTGAAGTAATCTCTATTCACAATATTCATGTTCAAATTGAAACATTTACCTCAAAATCTTCAATCACACAATGTAGGTACCTACTGGGTGATTGAAATTATTTGAGAAAATAAAGGAGGAAATTGGAACTTACCCACATACTCGTATGTAGGCATCTATAGGTATCTTAGAGAGATACTTTTCATTCAAACAGGGGGGTTTTCAAGAAAGGAACAGATTTTGCTGATGACAAATTTAAAAGTTTACGTAATTTGTTTGAACTATACTTCACACTTCCGTGTAGATGAGGTTGAAATAGTCATCCCTTTACTAAAAACTATTCCTTATCATAGAGATGTTGACATCAGCAATATCCCGAGAACAAGCCGCATTCACCCAGTATCCAAACATTTGGATACCTACCTCTCCACCTTTATAAATTTTCAGATTTGAAAATATTTGTGCAGATATTTTCGGATTTCCATTGTGTTGAGTTTCGTTATTGATTGATATTTCAATCAAAATGTTGTGTCCATATCAAAATTAGTTCATTTTCAGAACAGAAAACCCCTTGAACTTGTTGATGTTATGGATTTTGAGTTAATTTAAATTCTATTGTTGTCAGTTCTCTAGGCCTCGGTAAGATGGGTTCGACACTTGGGGGATTTTGATTTAATAATATAATCTTGAAGGTTTAACTGGATAAATGTTCACGCTATACTGCACAAAACCACTCGATTTAGAATGATTTAAGTGCTCTTTGCTTGAATATTTTCGTAAATATTTTATAGGATTAGTAATAGTAAGTAAATATCTAAGTATACTCGTACTTATTGCTTACTGTAGGTAGGTACTAAGTACCTTGCAATTCCTAATTTCAAATCTATGAGTACTCAGGTTAAGCAGATTATGACACTTCCAAAATCCTCACGTCTTGGATAACACCCATAGGAATTTGGAGAAGGTTCTAAATCTGAACTTTTCACCCAAAGACAGGCAGATAGCGTTTAAAAATTGTACATAAACCTCATGAGGAAAATTAGGTACATTACCCTTTTGAGCAGTATTGAAATCATCATTTTGTTTTTCAAACTGATGCCCGCAAAATATAATGGAAGAATTCTTTTGTTAAGATATCGGGAAAACCAAAATGTTTTTTTTTTTTTTTTTCTTGACAAAAGATATATCATAATCGCATCACTTCGTTGTAATATTCTACCTAGAATTGAGAGAGAGGAGTTATGATTGCTATTACAATGCTTACCTATAATATTTTCAACCACCAAGATGGATTGCAAGAGTGTTTATTTTTAATTTCTTGGAATACAGACAGGTAAATTGGCATCGATCTATTTTTAAATATTCAACATCAATGTTGATATTTTCAACCACCAAGATTGATTGCAAGAGTGTTTATTTTTAATTTCTTGGAATACAGACAGGTAAATTGGCATCGATCTATTTTTAAATATTCAACATCAATGTTGTTGATGAAATATTTTTTCTCAGGTTCTGGGTGTTTTACCTGGAAATGTTGTTTTTGACAATGTTACTTGCGATGGCAAGGGTTCTGAATACGTTAGGTACCTTTAGGTATTTATGTGACCATCTTTGGTTCCTGTCTCCCTTACTGCTTACATTTGGGATAACATTGTTAACCTGAGAACCAATTCGAATTTCAAACGGTATTGGTATATGTACATCACATCGGTAGCCAGACCTCCCGTTTGGCTTTTTTACTTGTCTTATCCTATAGAAAGGTAAGTAATATAGCCATCTAAAATACGTATAAACAAACCCAAAGTACTTTTATAATCTAAACTTGGCTTCAGCTGAGCTTTTATCACATTTGACTAACTTTTTATTTAGATTTAGTAGATTCTGATATTTCTTGAAATCTATAAAAAGTGGGTATCTAAATACTGCGGCTACAGTCTAACCAGTTTTGTGAGAAACTTTGGTCACTTGTCCATTATAATGGATAGGAACTAGGAAACTGTGTACGAGTACATGGGTATAAGTGACTTACATGATCGCCTCTTAAAACTAAGTAGGTAATAAGTATATTATAGATACATTATATGAGTATGTAGTTGCATAATATCACCCAACAATACGAAAGTTTAGTTAAAATGTCCCTGAGTTAGGGTAACAAATACCTTGAGAAAGCTGAAAATATGTGAAATATAGCTAATATCCATCGAACCATTAATTATATTCATTTTCAAGTGGAAATTTTTTAATTGAGTCGGACAAAAGATTTCGCGAAGTTATTGCGGATTGCCTACTTTGCTTTCTCAGTATCTACCTCGAAAGCAAACTGCCCATAAAATTGTAAAAATACTCCTCAAAATTGAAAGATTGAATTTCAACGCAGAAACTTCCCTTTCCCGTTTTCATATAAATAGGAGGGAGGTAGGTACATATGTATGTAAATGATTATGTACAATTTAAGATTCGTATCTTTTCCTTCATTCCGAAAATTATGAAAAAATTGTACATTATTAGATTTATTAGATACCATGATTGTATGAGTATTTCCGAGTGAGACAAGAAAATATTCTCGTAAATACATTGTACATAATCAAGTAGGTAGCTTTCACATGACCTCTTTACTTTTTTTTTTTTTTTTTTTTTTTTTTTTTTTTTTTTTTTTTTAATTAATTCGGGGGTTTTTTTTTTAAAA
>NW_007378681.1:87508-91938 GCF_000475195.1 Diaphorina citri
AATAACTAAATAATTATTTATGGAAGTTATGTAGAAATACACATAATTTATTAGAACTAATAAAAATAATTACACTGTCGATACAATGTTCTAACAACACAAGTATAATTTAGATAGTAAATAATTATAAAAGATACTGTTTATACTATTAATTTAATAATATTAGAAAATTGTAATAATTATTTTTCAAGTTGATTCTTAAAAATAAGATAAATGTTTATATTATAATAAAATCAAGCTCATTTTAAAAACATAGAACTTTTTCACAAATGTTTATAAAATAAAATACACAAATACTCGAATTTAAAAAATAACTGTCGATGGAAATATTTTGTAAAAAAAATATCAAGTTTAGTTTAATAATTTATTTCACTTAGAGAACAGAAAAATATTTTTATTTGTTTACACGATCGCTTCTGAAAGTAGACTGAATGTTAAAAAACAAACCAGTTACCATAAACTTGAAAAAACAGACACACATTACACAACTATTTTGTTTAGTATTGTTGTGCAAACAAGCTACGCCTTTCAACCAATGAGAACGCTCGTAAATAAATCCTTTGTATTCAAGCATACATATGTGCAATGTGGGGTGAGTGTAGCACCTATGGTCAGGTTAAGGATTTTTTGCATGTTAAAAAAATCGTACCTGCTAGACCGTTAGGTACCTTGAGGTATTTATGTAACCATCTTTGGTTCCTGTCTCCCTTACATTTGGGATAACATTGTTAACCTGAGAACCATTCGAATTTCAAACGGTATCGGTATATGTACATCACATCGGTAGCCAGACCTCCCGTTTGGCTTTTTTACTTGTCTTATCCTATAGAAAGGTAAGTAATATAGCCATCCCAGTTAGCTTGGTTGGTAGCGCGTCTGCCTTGTAAGCACTAGGCCGCGGGTTCGATTCCCGCCCAGGGCGGATTTTATCCTGAACGGATAAGGTTCGTTCTCGGAACAGCTGACCTACCTTCCACTGGTAGGTTACCACTTTCTAATATTAGAAATTGGAACGTAGCAAATATGGTCGAAAGAGCTCCATGAAAATGTCATTTTGTCTGGATCATCAAGGCACAAGAATTTAACCTCACCTTTTTGTGTCCATCACAATTACCTCTCCTCATAGTTAGAAATGTTACGTATATATTTATATGTATAATATACATAGATAGGGGACAGTTGCCTGATAGTATAGCTACCTATGACCCTATATCCTTTGGGAGAGAATACTCAATCAGAAATCACAATTTACTCAGGTTTATCTTGGCAATCCGCTTAGGTATAATTACAAATATTTTGACGTTAGAAATGTTAGAATTACACTCATCTCGAGTTAAATTTCTAGATATTAATGATGTAATGTTTTTCTCTGTGCAAAAATAAAACAAAGTATGTATCATGTTCATTATGGATTCGCCCTCTAGATTTCTTTTTCCACTGATTAGGAGTAACCAGATGGGCGAAGTTCCCCTACAATGATAGACTTATCTTGATATGCTATGACCTATGACCCTATATCCTTTGGGAGAGAATACTCTATCAGAAATCACAATTATGGTCCAATCACAATTTACTTAGGTTTATCTTGGCAATCCGCATATAATTACAAACATTTTGACGTTAGAAATGTTAGAATTACACTCATCTCGAGTTAGATTTCTAGATATTAATGATGCAATGTTTTTCTCTGTGCAAAAATAAAACAAAGTATGTTATCATGTTCATTATGGATTCGCCCTCTAGATTTTTTTTTTCCACTGATCAGGAGTAACCAGATGGGCGAAGTTCCCCTACAATGATAGACTTATCTTGATATACTTAGATCAAGTAGTTTAGATTAAACCCAGCATTATTTTGTTACTCAGAACATCGTGTCACTTCCGGCTTAGCTGATGTTAAATGATTTTGTTTTGTCTCTCTTATTGATCTGCATTTCCTGGGACTTTACGTGAGGATCTCTTGATATACTTAGATCAAGTAGTTTAGATTAAACCCAGCATTATTTTGTTACTCAGAACATCGTGTCACTTCCGGCTTAGCTGATGATCTTGATATACTTAGATCAAGTAGTTTAGATTATACCCAGCATTATTTTGTTACTCAGAATATCGTGTCACTTCCGGCTTAGCTGATGTTAAATGATTTTGTTTTGTCTCTCTTATTGATCTGCATTTCCTGGGACTTTACGTGAGGATAATAGCCTGAAAGCGACCCGTTCTTCTGATGTGGGAATGTACTAGTCACTAGTACATTCCCACAGCAGAAGTAACTAGTAAAATGATAACATTTGGTGGTTTTATTATATTGGAACTTCATTTTGGGATATCTTGGAATTTGAAATTCTGATTCCTTTTTTGAAATAACGGTAGTACCTATACAGCTATACACATATGTAGATTTATTTAATTTTAACTATAGATCCTGATTTCCTAATAGGTAGGCAATAGGTCTAGTATGTAGATACACCTTACTTTTAATCAGGATAAAGAGCTCAAAAATGACATAGGACATAAGGACTGTGGAAATATTTGTTTGATATGGAGAATGGAGGTATTCTCTTTTAACAAGTATAGAGATTCTCAGAACAAGCAAGTACTTATGTAAGTTACCTATGTCATATATTCTAAACCCACACTCCCTTTTATGGAGATAATAGATAACCAGAACAACGCCATCCTTCACCATGTGCCTATGGCATGCATCATCCTGAATAGCCAGTATTTACATGGGTAATATTGGGTATATTGATTGTTTAATCATTTATCAGAATTCTGGAAAAAGTGTGCTCAAAAATCTCATAAACCTATTAAAAACTATTAAATTTTAATGACTCTTCTGCATTTTCATCCCTTTGATTTGTACCGCTCCGTCGATATGAGCTACAACTTTATCGCTACCTGGTTGACCACAGACATTAATAGTTAATAGCGCTAGGTACCTAATTGTAATATTCAATAATTCAATTCATTATTTTATTTGATAATGATAACTGATAACTAACATATTAAAATAATATAGGTTACAAAGGTGT
Source organism: Diaphorina citri (assembly GCF_000475195.1). Taxonomy (NCBI): domain Eukaryota; kingdom Metazoa; phylum Arthropoda; class Insecta; order Hemiptera; family Psyllidae; genus Diaphorina; species Diaphorina citri. Next base: position 90,540 of record NW_007378681.1, read on the forward strand.
TTATCCCAAGTTAATATCTGACATTCATACCATTTCAAAGTAAACTTCAAGTCGTACCAGAGTGAAAGGGGTACGTGATATGTATATGAGGTTGCTCATTGTTATTATTGTTGCACTACTAAGTACTTACCTAGACCCAGTACAGCCAATATTATTTACAATCGTCGGTGGAATAAAAAAAACTTCTTTATGTGCAAGTCATAAAGACATAAGAGAAATTGCATCTCATTAGGACCCCATCGCAAAATTCAGAAAATGTGGCACATCCACTAATTTACCTAAATCTTGTATGAGGTTGTCTATTGCACAATGCTAATGTGTAATTGACATATGCACTAACTGTAGTAACAGTAGTGTTTATCTGAGCGCATGGCAGTGCGCCAGGCCAAGTTCCAGCAAGCACGCCTGTGTATAATTTCCTTTCTACTAAGCATTGAGTATGTACAAGTATCATATCCACCAATTAAGAGTGAATTAAGAAGCTAATGTGTAAATGACACATCCACCAATTCAAATCTTGTATGTAGTTTCTGAACTTTCGTACTTATGGAATCCGGGATAAAAAATCAATTGAATGCCCTGAATAAAGTACTACTTACCTAAACTTGATTCCTTTTCAAGCTAAATGCTCGCTAAATCTTGTATGTAGTTTCTGAATTTTCGTACTTGTGGAATCCGGGATAAAAAATCAATTGAATGCCCTGAATAAAGTACTACTTATCTAAACTTGATTCCTTTTCAAGCTAAATGCTCGCATTTGAGGTGAGTATTATTCTTTCGATCATTTGACATCCTCTTTATTACCCCATTAGGTACTTAAAATATTAATAGTTTGATAAACTCCTTGGGTCAGTTGCCAATTAATTTCAATTTAAAACTACCCTAATAAAGGTGGGTAATTAATTGCATAATTTCCTTTTTAATGGGGCTCATAAATTGCAGGCCTACCTACATATTGGATTTAAGCAGGTAATTTTCCTAAACTGGACTAAAGCTTCCTGAGCTGAAGGGCCGGGGAATAAATAGCTATACGTTCTAGTCTGGAATAATCATGCATGAATATTAGATTTCTGATTTGAAGATACTTGTTGAATTCCACAAATTGTGACAAATAGAAAAGTTATGTTAGTGGATGTGCCTGAATTACCATACAGATCACAATATTTCCAATATGTATTACATTCGTGGTGGTGTTAAGTAAATGAAGGAAAATAGTGTACAAACCAGAAAAAGAAGAGAAAATCTCATCAGGTTTCATTCTCATCTTTATTGAAATTCGACTTGAATAATCACAACATCCCTTCCTCCAGTCAATAAATCGTTGCAAAGATCCCTATGAAAAACCCCTCATAAATAACATTTAATTGAAGCAAAATAAAAGAGGAGATGTCTTCAAGTA